>NC_080672.1:193163562-193263562 GCF_030247195.1 Topomyia yanbarensis | reverse complement strand
ATAAAAATTCTATTTTTAATTTTTCCTATAGTATATATGAGAAATTTCTGTGTGGCCGCACTCTGAAACCCGTAATTCCGGAACCAGTATTCCGATGGATCCAAAATTCAATAGCAGCCGATGGGAAGGTTGCACCTTTCATTTGAGACTAAGTTTGGGCAAATCGATCCAGCCATCTCTGAGAAAAATCAGTAACATTATTTGACACATACACACATACATACATACACACACATACACACACATACATACATACACACACACATACAGACTTTTTCCGATCTCGACGAACTGAGTCGAATGGGATATGACACTCGGCCCTCCGGGCCGGGATTAGGTTGACGTTTTTCAGAGTGATTGCATAACCTTTCTATATGAGAAAGGCAAAAATGTGCCAAAATCCAAAAAAGTGAATCGTCGTCAAATTTTTTTTCGAGTTTGCATCAAATCTCGACGTTTCATGCACCTTGAAGACATTTAACATCAAAAATAAAAATTCTATTTTTAATTTTTCCTATAGTTTATATGAGAAATTTCTGTGTGGCCGCACTCTGAAACCCGTAATTCCGGAACCAGAATTCCGATCGATCCAAAATTCAATAGCAGCCGATGGGAAGGTTGCACCTTTCATTTGAGACTAAGTTTGGGCAAATCGGTCCAGCCATCTCTGAGAAAAATGAGTGACATTATTTGACACATACGCACATACATACACACACACACATACAGACTTTTCCGATCTCGACGAACTGAGTCGAATGGGATATGACACTCGACCCTCCGGGCCGGGATTAGGTTGACGTTTTTCAGAGTGATTGCATAACCTTTCTATATTCGAAAGGCAAAAATGTGCCAAAATTCCGGAAGCAGAATTCCGATCGATCCAAAATTCAATAGCAGCCGATGGGAAGGTTGCACCTTTCATTTGAGACTAAGTTTGGGCAAATAAGTCCAGCCATCTCTGAGAAAAATGAGTGACATTATATGACACATACGCACATACATACACACACACATACACACACATACATACACACACATACATACACACATACACACACATACAGACTTTCCGATCTCGACGAACTGAGTCGAATGGGACGTTTTTCAGAGTGATTGCATAACCTTTCTATATGAAAAAAAGCAAAGATGTGCCAAAATCCAAAAAAGTGAACAGTCGTCAATTTATTTTTGGACTTTGCATCAAAGCTCGATGTTTCATGCACCTTGAAGACATTTAGCATCAAAAATAAAAATTCTATTTTTAATTTTTCCTATAGTTTATATGAGAAATTTCTGTGTGGCCGCACTCTTAAACCCGTAATTCCGGAACCAGAATTCCGATCGATCCAAAATTCAATAGCAGCCGATGGGAAGGTTGCACCTTTCATTTGAGACTAAGTTTGGGCAAATCGGTCCAGCCATCTCTGAGAAAAATGAGTGACATTATTTGACACATACGCACATACATACACACACATACACACATACACACACATACATACACACATACACACACATACAGACTTTTCCCGATTTCGACGAACTGAGTCGAATGGGATATGACACTCGGCCCTCCGGGCCGGGATTAGGTTGACGTTTTTCAGAGTGATTGCATAACCTTTCTATATGAAAAAAGCAAAGATGTGCCAAAATCCAAAAAAGTGAATAGTCGTCAAATTTTTTTTCGAGTTTGCATCAAAGCTCGACGTTTCATACACCTTGAAGACATTTAGCATCAAAAATAAAAAATCTATTTTTAATTTTTCCTATAGTTTATATGAGAAATTTCTGTGTGGCCGCACTCTTAAACCCGTAATTCCGGAACCAGAATTCCGATCGATCCAAAATTGAATAGCAGCCGATGGCAAGGTTGCACCTTTCATTTGAGACTAAGTTTGGGCAAATCGGTCCAGCCATCTCTGAGAAAAATGAGTGACATTATTTGACACATACGCACATACATACACACACACACATACAGACTTTTCCGATCTCGACGAACTGAGTCGAATGGGATATGACACTCGACCCTCCGGGCCGGGATTAGGTTCACGTTTTTCAGAGTGATTGCATAACCTTTCTATATTCGAAAGGCAAAAATGTGCCAAAATTCCGGAACCAGAATTCCGATCGATCCAAAATTCAATAGCAGCCGATGGGAAGGTTGCACCTTTCATTTGAGACTAAGTTTGGGCAAATAAGTCCAGCCATCTCTGAGAAAAATGAGTGACATTATTTGACACATACGCACATACATACACACATACACACACATACACACACAAACATACACACATACAGACTTTTTCCGATTTCGACGAACTGAGTCGAATGGGATATGACACTCGGCCCTCCGGGCCGGGATTAGGTTGACGTTTTTCAGAAGGATTGCATAACCTTTCTATATGAGAAAGGCAAAAATGTGCCAAAATCCAAAAAAGTGAACAGTTGTCAATTTTTTTTTGGACTTTGCATCAAAGCTCGACGTTTCATGCACCTTGAAGACATTTAGCATCGAAAATAAAAATTCTATTTTCAATTTTTCCTATAGTTTATATGAGAAATATCTGTGTGGCCGCACTCTTTAACCCGTAATTCCGGAACCAGAATTCCGATCGATCCAAAATTGAATAGCAGCCGATGGGAAGGTTGCACCTTTCATTTGCGACTAACTTTGGGCAAATCGGTCCAGCCATCTCTGAGAAAAATGAGTGACATTATTTGACACATACGCACATACATACACACACATACACACACATACAGACTTTTTCCGATCTCGACGAACTGAGTCGAATGGGATATGACACTCGGCCCTCCGGGTCGGGATTAGGTTGACGTTTTTCAGAGTGATTGCATAACCTTTCTATATGAGAAAGTCAAAAATGTGCCAAAATCCAAAAAAGTGAATAGTCGTCAATTTTTTTTTCGAGTTTGCATCAAAGCTCGACGTTTCATGCACCTTGAAGACATTTAGCATCAAAAATAAAAATTCTATTTTTAATTTTTCCTATAGTTTACATGAGAAATTTCTGTGTGGCCGCACTCTTAAACCCGTAATTCCGGAACCAGAATTCCGATCGATCCAAAATTCAATAGCAGCCGATGGGAAGGTTGCACCTTTCATTTGAGACTAAGTTTGGGCAAATCGGTCCAGCCATCTCTGAGAAAAATGAGTGACATTATTTGACACATACGCACATACATACACACACACATACACACAAACATACACACATACATACACACATACACACATACAGACTTTTTCCGATCTCGACGAACTGAGTCGAATGGGATATGACACTCGGCCCTCCGGGCCGGGATTAGGTTGACGTTTTTCAGAGTGATTGCATAACCTTTCTATATGAAAAAAGCAAAGATGTGCCAAAATCCAAAAAAGTGAATAGTCGTCAAATTTTTTTTCGAGTTTGCATCAAAGCTCGACGTTTCATACACCTTGAAGACATTTAGCATCAAAAATAAAAAATCTATTTTTAATTTTTCCTATAGTTTATATGAGAAATTTCTGTGTGGCCGCACTCTTAAACCCGTAATTCCGGAACCAGAATTCCGATCGATCCAAAATTCAATAGCAGCCGATGGGAAGGTTGCACCTTTCATTTGAGACTAAGTTTGGGCAAATAAGTCCAGCCATCTCTGAGAAAAATGAGTGACATTATTTGACACATACGCACATACATACACATACACACACATACACACACATACACACACAAACATACACACATACAGACTTTTTCCGATTTCGACGAACTGAGTCGAATGGGATATGACACTCGGCCCTCCGGGCCGGGATTAGGTTGACGTTTTTCAGAGTGATTGCATAACCTTTCTATATGAAAAACCTGTTTTAATCCACCTAGCGGTGCAATTGTGCCTTTCTCATTTCTCTAACTATGGCACGGAGGCTTTTTATGTTCAACATAATTGTGGAAATGTCCATTACATTCTTAGTACACTTTGCACTTATACACAATGGCATGCCAGCCATGAACTTGAGTTGACGGTGAAACACTTGAAATAAAAAAATATCATACTCCATTAGCCTAATCAGCATTAGATCAATGTTATCTGCTTGCTAACTCATTTTGTCATGCGGGGGTGGGTATGTGAGGAGGGCGAAAGTCCCATGAACGAACGACTCCCGAGCTTAAATTGGTATGCTTTGTGATATAGTGGTGGTTTAAAGATGATGGGGTTGAAAGGGAGGGGTATGAGGGCTGGATGGGGTGGTGGTCTGAGAAGTGATTTAAGGAGATTTTTAAAGGAGGGGCGCGAACAGTAGAGGGGGGGGGGGGTGTAACCCCTCTCCGTAAACAATCAACTACGCCCCTGTTAAAATCCAGAAACCTTATGAGAGTCGAAAAAAAATTAGGATTAGGTTGACGTTTTTCAGAGTGATTGCATAACCTTTCTATATGAGAAAGGCAAAAATGCGCCAAAATCCAAAAAAGTGAATCGTCGTCAAATTTTTTTTCGAGTTTGCATCAAATCTCGACCTTGAACACATTTAACATCAAAAATGAAAATTCTATTTTTAATTTTTCCTATAGTATATATGAGAAATTTCTGTGTGGCCGCACTCTGAAACCCGTAATTCCGGAACCAGTATTCCGATCGATCCAAAATTCAATAGCAGCCGATGGGAAGGTTGCACCTTTCATTTGAGACTAAGTTTGGGCAAATCGATCCAGCCATCTCTGAGAAAAATCAGTGATATCATTTGACACATACACACATACATACATACACACACATACACACACATACACACACATACATACATACACACACACACATACAGACTTTTTCCGATCTCGACGAACTGAGTCGAATGGGATATGACACTCGGTCCTCCGGGCCGGGATTAGGTTGACGTTTTTCAGAGTGATTGCATAACCTTTCTATATGAGAAAGGCAAAAATGTGCCAAAATCCAAAAAAGTGAATCGTCGTCAAATTTTTTTTCGAGTTTGCATCAAATCTCGACGTTTCATGCACCTTGAACACATTTAACATCAAAAATAAAAATTCTATTTTTAATTTTTCCTATAGTTTATATGAGAAATTTCTGTGTGGCCGCACTCTTAAACCCGTAATTCCGGAACCAGAATTCCGATCGATCCAAAATTCAATAGCAGCCGATGGGAAGGTTGCACCTTTCATTTGAGACTAAGTTTGGGCAAATCGGTCCAGCCATCTCTGAGAAAAATCAGTGACATTATTTGACACATACGCACATACATACACACACACATACACACACATACACACACACATACACACACATACAAACAAACACACACACATACAGACTTTTTCCGATCTCGACGAACTGAGTCGAATGGGATATGACACTCGGCCCTCCGGGCCGGGATTAGGTTGACGTTTTTCAGAGTGATTGCATAACCTTTCTATATGAGAAAGGCAAAAATGTGCCAAAATCCAAAAAAGTGAATCGTCGTCAAATTTTTTTTCGAGTTTGCATCAAATCTCGACATTTCATGCACCTTGAACACATTTAACATCAAAAATAAAAATTCTATTTTTAATTTTTCCTATAGTTTATATGAGAAATTTCTGTGCGGCCGCACTCTGAAACCCGTAATTCCGGAACCAGTATTCCGATCGATCCAAAATTCAATAGCAGCCGATGGGAAGGTTGCACCTTTCATTTGAGACTAAGTTTGGGCAAATCGGTCCAGCCATCTCTGAGAAAAATGAGTGACATTATTTGACACATACGCACATACATACACACACACACATACACACACACATACACACACACATACATACATACACACACACATACAGACTTTTTCCGATCTCGACGAACTGAGTCGAATGGGATATGACACTCGGCCCTCCGGGCCGGGATTAGGTTGACGTTTTTCAGAATGATTGCCAATCCTTTCTATATGAGAAAGGCAAAAATGTGCCAAAATCCAAAAAAGTGAATAGTCGTCAATTTTTTTTTCGAGTTTGCATCAAAGCTCGACGTTTCATGCACCTTGAAGACATTTAGCATCAAAAATAAAAATTCTATTTTTAATTTTTCCTATAGTTTATATGAGAAATTTCTGTGTGGCCGCACTCTTAAACCCGTAATTCCGGAACCAGAATTCCGATCGATCCAAAATTCAATAGCAGCCGATGGGAAGGTTGCACCTTTCATTTGAGACTAAGTTTGGGCAAATCGGTCCAGCCATCTCTGAGAAAAATCAGTGACATTATTTGACACATACGCACATACATACACACACATACACACAAACATACACACATACATACACACATACACACATACAGACTTTTTCCGATCTCGACGAACTGAGTCGAATGGGATATGACACTCGGCTTTCGGGCCGGGATTAGGTTGACGTTTTTCAGAGTGATTGCATAACCTTTCTATATGAAAAAAGCAAAGATGTGCCAAAATCCAAAAAAGTGAATAGTCGTCAAATTTTTTTTCGAGTTTGCATCAAAGCTCGACGTTTCATACACCTTGAAGACATTTAGCATCAAAAATAAAAAATCTATTTTTAATTTTTCCTATAGTTTATATGAGAAATTTCTGTGTGGCCGCACTCTTAAACCCGTAATTCCGGAACCAGAACTCCGATCGATTCAAAATTCAATAGCAGCCGATGGGAAAGTTGCACCTTTCATTTGAGACTAAGTTTGGGCAAATAAGTCCAGCCATCTCTGAGAAAAATGAGTGACATTATTTGACACATACGCACATACATACACATACACATACACACATACACACACATACACACACATACACACACATACACACACATACACACACAAACATACACACATACAGACTTTTTCCGATTTCGACGAACTGAGTCGAATGGGATATGACACTCGGCCCTCCGGGCCGGGATTAGGTTGACGTTTTTCAGAGTGATTGCATAACCTTTCTATATGAAAAACCTGTTTTAATCCACCTAGCGGTGCAATTGTGCCTTTCTCATTTCTATAACTATGGCACGGAGGCTTTTTATGTTCAACATAATTGTGGAAATGTCCATTACATTCTTAGTACACTTTGCACTTATACACAATGGCATGCCAGCCATGAACTTGAGTTGACGGTGAAACACTTGAAATAAAAAATATAATACTCCATTAGCCTAATCAGCATTAGATCAATGTTATCTGCTTGCTAACTCATTTTGTCATGCGGGGGTGGGTATGTGAGGAGGGCGAAAGTCCCATGAACGAACGACGCCCGAGCTTAAATTGGTATGCTTTGTGATATAGTGGTGGTTTAAAGATGATGGGGTTGAAAGGGAGGGGTATGAGGGCTGGATGGGGTGGTGGTCTGAGGGGTGATTTAAGGAGATTTTTAAAGGAGGGAAGTGAACAGTAGAGGGGGGGGGTGTAACCCCTCTCCGTAAACAATCAACTACGCCCCTGTTAAAATCCAGAAACCTTATGAGAGTCGAAAAAAAATTAGGATTAGGTTGACGTTTTTCAGAGTGATTGCATAACCTTTCTATATGAGAAAGGCAAAAATGTGCCAAAATCCAAAAAAGTGAATCGTCGTCAAATTTTTTTTCGAGTTTGCATCAAATCTCGACCTTGAACACATTTAACATCAAAAATAAAAATTCTATTTTTAATTTTTCCTATAGTATATATGAGAAATTTCTGTGTGGCCGCACTCTGAAACCCGTAATTCCGGAACCAGTATTCCGATCGATCCAAAATTCAATAGCAGCCGATGGGAAGGTTGCACCTTTCATTTGAGACTAAGTTTGGGCAAATCGATCCAGCCATCTCTGAGAAAAATCAGTAACATTATTTGACACATACACACATACATACATACACACACACATACACACACATACATACATACACACACACATACAGACTTTTTCCGATCTCGACGAACTGAGTCGAATGGGATATGACACTCGGCCCTCCGGGCCGGGATGAGGTTGACGTTTTTCAGAGTGATTGCATAACCTTTCTATATGAGAAAGGCAAAAATGTGCCAAAATCCAAAAAAGTGAATCGTCGTCAAATTTTTTTTCGAGTTTGCATCAAATCTCGACGTTTCATGCACCTTGAAGACATTTAACATCAAAAATAAAAATTCTATTTTTAATTTTTCCTATAGTTTATATGAGAAATTTCTGTGTGGCCGCACTCTTAAACCCGTAATTCCGGAACCAGAATTCCGATCGATCCAAAATTCAATAGCAGCCGATGGGAAGGTTGCACCTTTCATTTGAGACTAAGTTTGGGCAAATCGGTCCAGCCATCTCTGAGAAAAATGAGTGACATTATTTGACACATACGCACATACATACACACACACACATACACACACATACACACACACATACACACACATACAAACAAACACACACACACATACAGACTTTTTCCGATCTCGACGAACTGAGTCGAATGGGATATGACACTCGGCCCTCCGGGCCGGGATTAGGTTGACGTTTTTCAGAGTGATTGCATAACCTTTCTATATGAGAAAGGCAAAAATGTGCCAAAATCCAAAAAAGTGAATCGTCGTCAAATTTTTTTTCGAGTTTGCATCAAATCTCGACGTTTCATGCACCATGAACACATTTAACATCAAAAATAAAAATTCTATTTTTAATTTTTCCTATAGTTTATATGAGAAATTTCTGTGTGGCCGCACTCCTAAACCCGTAATTTTGGAACCAGTATTCCGATCGATCCAAAATTCAATAGCAGCCGATGGGAAGGTTGTACCTTTCATTTGAGACTAAGTTTGGGCAAATCGGTCCAGCCATCTCTGAGAAAAATGAGTGACATTATTTGACACATACGCACATACATACACACACACACATACACACACATACACACACATACACACACATACATAAATACACACACATACAGACTTTTTCCGATCTCGACGAACTGAGTCGAATGGGATATGACACTCGGCCCTCCGGGCCGGGATTAGGTTGACGTTTTTCAGAGTGATTGCATAACCTTTCTATATGAGAAAGGCAAAAATGTGCCAAAATCCAAAAAAGTGAATCGTCGTCAAATTTTTTTTCGAGTTTGCATCAAATCTCGACGTTTCATGCACCATGAACACATTTAACATCAAAAATAAAAATTCTATTTTTAATTTTTCCTATAGTTTATATGAGAAATTTCTGTGTGGCCACACTCTTAAACCCGTAATTCCGGAACCAGAATTCCGATTGATCCAAAATTCAATAGCAGCCGATGGGAAGGTTGCACCTTTCATTTGAGACTAAGTTTGGGCAAATAAGTCCAGCCATCTCTGAGAAAAATGAGTGACATTATTTGAAACATACGCACATACATACACACACACATACACACACATACATACAGACTTTTTCCGATCTCGACGAACTGAGTCGAATGGGATATGACACTCGGCCCTCCGGGCCGGGATTAGGTTGACGTTTTTCAGAGTGATTGCATAACCTTTCTATATGAAAAAAGCAAAGATGTGCCAAAATCCAAAAAAGTGAATAGTCGTCAAATTTTTTTCGAGTTTGCATCAAAGCTCGACGTTTCATACACCTTGAAGACATTTAGCATCAAAAATAAAAAATCTATTTTTAATTTTTCCTATAGTTTATATGAGAAATTTCTGTGTGGCCACACTCTTAAACCCGTAATTCCGGAACCAGAATTCCGATTGATCCAAAATTCAATAGCAGCCGATGGGAAGGTTGCACCTTTCATTTGAGACTAAGTTTGGGCAAATAAGTCCAGCCATCTCTGAGAAAAATGAGTGACATTATTTGAAACATACGCACATACATACACACACACATACACACACATACATACAGACTTTTTCCGATCTCGACGAACTGAGTCGAATGGGATATGACACTCGGCCCTCCGGGCCGGGATTAGGTTGACGTTTTTCAGAGTGATTGCATAACCTTTCTATATGAAAAAAGCAAAGATGTGCCAAAATCCAAAAAAGTGAACAGTCGTCAAATTTTTTTTCGAGTTTGCATCAAAGCTCGACGTTTCATACACCTTGAAGACATTTAGCATCAAAAATAAAAAATCTATTTTTAATTTTTCCTATAGTTTATATGAGAAATTTCTGTGTGGCCGCACTCTTAAACCCGTAATTCCGGAACCAGAATTCCGATCGATCCAAAATTGAATAGCAGCCGATGGGAAGGTTGCACCTTTCATTTGAAACTAAGTTTGGGCAAATCGGTCCAGCCATCTCTGAGAAAAATGAGTGACATTATTTGACACATACGCACATACATACACACACATACAGACTTTTCCGATCTCGACGAACTGAGTCGAATGGGATATGACACTCGGCCCTCCGGGCCGGGATTAGATTGACGTTTTTCAGAGTGATTGCATAACCTTTCTATATGCGAAAGGCAAAAATGTGCCAAAATTCCGGAACCAGAATTCCGATCGATCCAAAATCAATAGCAGCCGATGGGAAGGTTGCACCTTTCATTTGAGACTAAGTTTGGGCAAATCGGTCCAGCCATCTCTGAGAAAAATGAGTGACATTATTTGACACATACGCACATACATACACACACACACATACACACACATACACACACATACACACACATACATACATACACACACATACAGATTTTTTCCGATCTCGACGAACTGAGTCGAATGGGATATGACACTCGGCCCTCCGGGCCGGTATTAGGTTGACGTTTTTCAGAGTGATTGCATAACCTTTCTATATGAGAAAGGCAAAGATGTGCCAAAATCCAAAAAAGTGAATCGTCGTCAAATTTTTTTTCGAGTTTGCATCAAATCTCGACGTTTCATGCACCATGAACACATTTAACATCAAAAATAAAAATTCTATTTTTAATTTTTCCTATAGTTTATATGAGAAATTTCTGTGTGGCCGCACTCTGAAACCCGTAATTCCGGAACCAGTATTCCGATCGATCCAAAATTCAATTGCAGCCGATGGGAAGGTTGCACCTTTCATTTGAGACTAAGTTTGGGCAAATCGATCCAGCCATCTCTGAGAAAAATCAGTAACATTATTTGACACATACACACATACATACATACACACACACATACACACACACATACATACATACACACACACATACAGACTTTTTCCGATCTCGACGAACTGAGTCGAATGGGATATGACACTCGGTCCTCCGGGCCGGGATTAGGTTGACGTTTTTCAGAGTGATTGCATAACCTTTCTATATGAGAAAGGCAAAAATGTGCCAAAATCCAAAAAAGTGAATCGTCGTCAAATTTTTTTTCGAGTTTGCATCAAATCTCGACGTTTCATGCACCTTGAAGACATTTAACATCAAAAATAAAAACTCTATTTTTAATTTTTCCTATAGTTTATATGAGAAATTTCTGTGTGGCCGCACTCTTAAACCCGTAATTCCGGAACCAGAATTCCGATCGATCCAAAATTCAACAGCAGCCGATGGGAAGGTTGCACCTTTCATTTGAGACTAAGTTTGGGCAAATCGGTCCAGCCATCTCTGAGAAAAATGAGTGACATTATTTGACACATACGCACATACATACACACACACATACACACATACACACACACACATACATACACACACATACAGACTTTTTCCGATCTCGACGAACTGAGTCGAATGGGATATGACACTCGGCCCTCCGGGCCGGGATTAGATTGACGTTTTTCAGAGTGATTGCATAACCTTTCTATATGCGAAAGGCAAAAATGTGCCAAAATTCCGGAACAAGAATTCCGATCGATCCAAAATTCAATAGCAGCCGATGGGAAGGTTGCACCTTTCATTTGAGACTAAGTTTGGGCAAATAAGTCCAGCCATCTCTGAGAAAAATGAGTGACATTATTTGACACATACACATACATACACACACAAACATACACACAAACAGACTTTTTCCGATTTCGACGAACTGAGTCGAATGGGATATGACACTCGGCCCTCCGGGCCGGAATTAGGTTGACGTTTTTCAGAAGGATTCCATAACCTTTCTATATGAGAAAGGCAAAAATGTGCCAAAATCCAAAAAAGTGAATAGTCGTCAATTTTTTTTTGGACTTTGCATCAAAGCTCGACGTTTCATGCACCTTGAAGACATTTAGCATCAAAAATAAAAATTCTATTTTTAATTTTTCCTATAGTTTATATGAGAAATTTCTGTGTGGCCGCACTCTTTAACCCGTAATTCCGGAACCAGAATTCCGATCGATCCAAAATTCAATAGCAGCCGATGGGAAGGTTGCACCTTTCATTTGAGACTAAGTTTGGGCAAATAAGTCCAGCCATCTCTGAGAAAAATAAGTGACATTATTTGACACATACGCACATACATACACATACACATACACACACATACACACACATACACACACAAACATACACACATACAGACTTTTTCCGATTTCGACGAACTGAGTCGAATGGGATATGACACTCGGCCCTCCGGGCCGGGATTAGGTTGACGTTTTTCAGAGTGATTGCATAACCTTTCTATATGAAAAAAGCAAAGATGTGCCAAAATCCAAAAAAGTGAATAGTCGTCAATTTTTTTTCGAGTTTGCATCAAAGCTCGACGTTTCATACACCTTGAAGACATTTAGCATCGAAAATAAAAAATCTATTTTTAATTTTTCCTATAGTTTATATGAGAAATTTCTGTGTGGCCGCACTCTTAAACCCGTAATTCCGGAACCAGAATTCCGATCGATCCAAAATTCAATAGCAGCCGATGGGAAGGTTGCACCTTTCATTTGAGACTAAGTTTGGGCAAATAAGTCCAGCCATCTCTGAGAAAAATGAGTGACATTATTTGACACATACGCACATACATACACATACACACACATACACACACATACACACACATACACACACAAACATACACACATACAGACTTTTTCCGATTTCGACGAACTGAGAGGAATGGGATATGACACTCGGCCCTCCGGGCCGGGATTAGGTTAACGTTTTTCAGAGTGATTGTATAACCTTTCTATATGAGAAAAGCAAAAATGTGCCAAAATCCAAAAAAGTGAATAGTCGTCAAATTTTTTTTCGAGTTTGCATCAAAGCTCGACGTTTCATACACCTTGAAGACATTTAGCATCGAAAATAAAAAATCTATTTTTAATTTTTCCTATAGTTTATATGAGAAATTTCTGTGTGGCCGCACTCTTAAATCCGTAATTCCGGAACCAGAATTCCGATCGATCCAAAATTCAATAGCAGCCGATGGGAAGGTTGCACCTTTCATTTGAGACTAAGTTTGGGCAAATCGGTCCAGCCATCTCTGAGAAAAATGAGTGACATTATTTGACACATACGCACATACATACACACACACACATACACACATACACACACATACATACACACATTCGTATGTCATCGGTTCGACGTCGAAAGAAGAGCAATGCTTGACGTCTGTGGCTGGGACACAACCCCTGATACCCTTATTCAGCGGATGTGTCAATCGGTGGAGAAGTGGAACGCAGTCTCGGCTGCTACCATCCAGATTGCCAGTAGGCTACAAGTAATCTGGCGAACCGAGCAACAGACGACGGGCACGGCTAACTAGTGATTGGTTAGCTGGAGCGTAAAAGGCCAAGCGCAAAAAAGAGAGTGAATGGTCTGTTCATGCCGAGGCAGGTTGGCGCAGCGAATGGCAACCGCGTAAGAGGTAAACCCAGCCACCCCGAAGCAAGACAGAAGAGTGAGTGTATAGGCGTATAAGTGGACTGCCTCATGCCAAGACGGGAGGGTCGTAGCGTAGTATGTTGGAACTAAGCTATCGATGCCTCATGGCGTGGCAGAGGAGTGAAAGGGTGAGCATCCAAGTCAGTCTCACACTGCATGTTAAGGGTGAGCATAAAAATCAGCCTCACAGGTTGGTAGAGGCTAGCACAAAAGTCAGCCTAGCAAGGAATGAAAAAGGTGAGCACACAAGTCAGCCTCGCATGGTATGCCAGAAGTGGGGCCTAAGAAAAATGTCCCACATGGGATGCCAGGGGGAGTGACAAAGGTACAATAGAGTGGCACGATTGAGAGTGAATCAGATGATAGGGTGAGCACCCAAGTCAGCCTCACATGGTATGGGTAGGGCGAGCACAAAAGTAAGCCTAGCAAGGAATGAGTAAGGTGAGCACACAAGTCAGCCTCGCATGGAACGTAAAAGGTGAGCACAAAAGTCAGCCTCTTGTGGGAGTGTTTGAGAGTGAATCAAAGTGCGATTGAGAGAGCACCCAAGTAAGCCTCATCAGGATGTATGAACGCGTGAGTGAGAGTGAATGAGTACATTTAGTACAGCCATCCCCCCAGAAGTAATACCGAGAGGTAGTTCCTGGGAGGAATGATGGCGGAGCCCAATGGAGTTTAGTCGGTATTAATGGCTGGTCACCATTCGAGTCCGACACGCCCCCAGTGCACCCCGTGCGGTAGATTCGACCCTACCAATAGCACGTGTACTGGGCTAGGACATAAAGGTCTTCTCCATCGTAAAAAAAAACACATACCCACACATACAGACTTTTTCCGATCTCGACGAACTGAGTCGAATGGGATATGACACTCGGCCCTCCGGGCCGGGATTAGGTTGACGTTTTTCAGAGTGATTGCATAACCTTTCTATATGAAAAAAGCAAAGATGTGCCAAAATCCAAAAAAGTGAATAGTCGTCAAATTTTTTTTCGAGTTTGCATCAAAGCTCGACGTTTCATACACCTTGAAGACATTTAGCATCAAAAATAAAAAATCTATTTTTAATTTTTCCTATAGTTTATATGAGAAATTTCTGTGTGGCCGCACTCTTAAACCCGTAATTCCGGAACCAGAATTCCGATCGATCCAAAATTCAATAGCAGCCGATAAGAAGGTTGCACCTTTCATTTGAGACTAAGTTTGGGCATATCGGTCCAGCCATCTCTGAGAAAAATGAGTGACATTATTTGACACATACGCACATACATACACACACACACATACAGACTTTTCCGATCTCGACGAACTGAGTCGAATGGGATATGACACTCGGCCCTCCGGGCCGGGATTAGGTTGACATTTTTCAGAGTGATTGCATAACCTTTCTATATGAGAAAGGCAAAAATGTGCCAAAATTCCGGAACCAGAATTCCGATCGATCCAAAATTCAATAGCAGCCGATGGGAAGGTTGCACCTTTCATTTGAGACTAAGTTTGGGCAAATAAGTCCAGTCATCTCTGAGAAAAATGAGTGACATTATTTGACACATACGCACATACATACACACATACACACACAAACATACACACATACAGACTTTTTCCGATTTCGACGAACTGAGAGGAATGGAATATGACACTCGGCCCTCCGGGCCGGGATTAGGTTGACGTTTTTCAGAGTGATTGCATAACCTTTCTATATGAAAAAAGCAAAAATGTGCCAAAATCCAAAAAAGTGAATAGTCGTCAAATTTTTTTTCGAGTTTGCATCAAAGCTCGACGTTTCATACACCTTGAAGACATTTAGCATCAAAAATAAAAAATCTATTTTTAATTTTTCCTATAGTTTATATGAGAAATTTCTGTGTGGCCGCACTCTTAAACCCGTAATTCCGGAACCAGAATTCCGATCGATCCAAAATTCAATAGCAGCCGATGGGAAGGTTGCACCTTTCATTTGAGACTAAGTTTGGGCAAATCGGTCCAGCCATCTCTGAGAAAAATGAGTGACATTATTTGACACATACGCACATACATACACACACACACACATACAGACTTTTCCGATCTCGACGAACTGAGTCGAATGGGATATGACACTCGGCCCTCCGGGCCGGGATTAGATTGACGTTTTTCAGAGTGATTGCATAACCTTTCTATATGCGAAAGGCAAAAATGTGCCAAAATTCCGGAACCAGAATTCCGATCGATCCAAAATTTAATAGCAGCCGATGGGAAGGTTGCACCTTTCATTTGAGACTAAGTTTGGGCAAATAAGTCCAGCCATCTCTGAGAAAAATGAGTGACATTATTTGACACATACGCACATACATACACACATACACACACATACACACACAAACAGACTTTTTCCGATTTCGACGAACTGAGTCGAATGGGATATGACACTCGGCCCTCCGGGCCGGAATTAGGTTGACGTTTTTCAGAAGGATTGCATAACCTTTCTATATGAGAAAGGCAAAAATGTGCCAAAATCCAAAAAAGTGAATAGTCGTCAATTTTTTTTTGGACTTTGCATCAAAGCTCGACGTTTCATGCACCTTGAAGACATTTAGCATCAAAAATAAAAATTCTATTTTTAATTTTTCCTATAGTTTATATGAGAAATTTCTGTGTGGCCGCACTCTTTAACCCGTAATTCCGGAACCAGAATTCCGATCGATCCAAAATTCAATAGCAGCCGATGGGAAGGTTGCACCTTTCATTTGAGACTAAGTTTGGGCAAATAAGTCCAGCCATCTCTGAGAAAAATGAGTGACATTATTTGACACATACGCACATACATACACATACACATACACATACACACACAAACATACACACATACAGACTTTTTCCGATTTCGACGAACTGAGTCGAATGGGATATGACACTCGGCCCTCCGGGCCGGGATTAGGTTGACGTTTTTCAGAGTGATTGCATAACCTTTCTATATGAAAAAAGCAAAGATGTGCCAAAATCCAAAAAAGTGAATAGTCGTCAATTTTTTTTCGAGTTTGCATCAAAGCTCGACGTTTCATACACCTTGAAGACATTTAGCATCAAAAATAAAAAATCTATTTTTAATTTTTCCTATAGTTTATATGAGAAATTTCTGTGTGGCCGCACTCTTAAACCCGTAATTCCGGAACCAGAATTCCGATCGATCCAAAATTCAATAGCAGCCGATGGGAAGGTTGCACCTTTCATTTGAGACTAAGTTTGGGCAAATAAGTCCAGCCATCTCTGAGAAAAATGAGTGACATTATTTGACACATACGCACATACATACACATACACATACACACACATACACACACATACACACACAAACATACACACATACAGACTTTTTCCGATTTCGACGAACTGAGAGGAATGGGATATGACACTCGGCCCTCCGGGCCGGGATTAGGTTGACGTTTTTCAGAGTGATTGCATAACCTTTCTATATGAAAAAAGCAAAAATTTGCCAAAATCCAAAAAAGTGAATAGTCGTCAAATTTTTTTTCGAGTTTGCATCAAAGCTCGACGTTTCATACACCTTGAAGACATTTAGCATCAAAAATAAAAAATCTATTTTTAATTTTTCCTATAGTTTATATGAGAAATTTCTGTGTGGCCGCACTCTTAAACCCGTAATTCCGGAACCAGAATTCCGATCGATCCAAAATTCAATAGCAGCCGATGGGAAGGTTGCACCTTTCATTTGAGACTAAGTTTGGGCAAATCGGTCCAGCCATCTCTGAGAAAAATGAGTGACATTATTTGACACATACGCACATACATACACACACACACATACACACATACACACACATACATACACACATTCGTATGTCATCGGTTCGACGTCGAAAGAAGAGCAATGCTTGACGTCTGTGGCTGGGACACAACCCCTGATACCCTTATTCAGCGGATGTGTCAATCGGTGGAGAAGTGGAACGCAGTCTCGGCTGCTACCATCCAGATTGCCAGTAGGCTACAAGTAATCTGGCGAACCGAGCAACAGTCGACGGGCACGGCTAACTAGTGATTGGTTAGCTGGAGCGTAAAAGGCCAAGCGCAAAAAAGAGAGTGAATGGTCTGTTCATGCCGAGGCAGGTTGGCGCAGCGAATGGCAACCGCGTAAGAGGTAAACCCAGCCACCCCGAAGCAAGACAGAAGAGTGAGTGTATAGGCGTATAAGTGGACTGCCTCATGCCAAGACGGGAGGGTCGTAGCGTAGTATGTTGGAACTAAGCTATCGATGCCTCATGGCGTGGCAGAGGAGTGAAAGGGTGAGCATCCAAGTCAGTCTCACACTGCATGTTAAGGGTGAGCATAAAAATCAGCCTCACAGGCTGGTAGAGGCTAGCACAAAAGTCAGCCTAGCAAGGAATGAAAAAGGTGAGCACACAAGTCAGCCTCGCATGGTATGCCAGAAGTGGGGCCTAAGAAAAATGTCCCACATGGGATGCCAGGGGGAGTGACAAAGGTACAATAGAGTGGCACGATTGAGAGTGAATCAGATGATAGGGTGAGCACCCAAGTCAGCCTCACATGGTATGGGTAGGGCGAGCACAAAAGTAAGCCTAGCAAGGAATGAGTAAGGTGAGCACACAAGTCAGCCTCGCATGGAACGTAAAAGGTGAGCACAAAAGTCAGCCTCTTGTGGGAGTGTTTGAGAGTGAATCAAAGTGCGATTGAGAGAGCACCCAAGTAAGCCTCATCAGGATGTATGAACGCGTGAGTGAGAGTGAATGAGTACATTTAGTACAGCCATCCCCCCAGAAGTAATACCGAGAGGTAGTTCCTGGGAGGAATGATGGCGGAGCCCAATGGAGTTTAGTCGGTATTAATGGCTGGTCACCATTCGAGTCCGACACGCCCCCAGTGCACCCCGTGCGGTAGATTCGACCCTACCAATAGCACGTGTACTGGGCTAGGACATAAAGGTCTTCTCCATCGTAAAAAAAAAAAAAAAAAAAAACACATACACACACATACAGACTTTTTCCGATCTCGACGAACTGAGTCGAATGGGATATGACACTCGGCCCTCCGGGCCGGGATTAGGTTGACGTTTTTCAGAGTGATTGCATAACCTTTCTATATGAAAAAAGCAAAGATGTGCCAAAATCCAAAAAAGTGAATAGTCGTCAAATTTTTTTTCGAGTTTGCATCAAAGCTCGACGTTTCATACACCTTGAAGACATTTAGCATCAAAAATAAAAAATCTATTTTTAATTTTTCCTATAGTTTATATGAGAAATTTCTGTGTGGCCGCACTCTTAAACCCGTAATTCCGGAACCAGAATTCCGATCGATCCAAAATTCAATAGCAGCCGATGGGAAGGTTGCACCTTTCATTTGAGACTACATTTGGGCAAATAAGTCCAGCCATCTCTGAGAAAAATGAGTGACATTATTTGACACATACGCACATACATACACATACACATACACACACATACACACACATACACACACAAACATACACACATACAGACTTTTTCCGATTTCGACGAACTGAGAGGAATGGGATATGACACTCGGCCCTCCGGGCCGGGATTAGGTTGACGTTTTTCAAAGTGATTGCATAACCTTTCTATATGAAAAAAGCAAAAATGTGCCAAAATCCAAAAAAGTGAATAGTCGTCAAATTTTTTTTCGAGTTTGCATCAAAGCTCGACGTTTCATACACCTTGAAGACATTTAGCATCAAAAATAAAAAATCTATTTTTAATTTTTCCTATAGTTTATATGAGAAATTTCTGTGTGGCCGCACTCTTAAACCCGTAATTCCGGAACCAGAATTCCGATCGATCCAAAATTCAATAGCAGCCGATGGGAAGGTTGCACCTTTCATTTGAGACTAAGTTTGGGCAAATCGGTCCAGCCATCTCTGAGAAAAATGAGTGACATTATTTGACACATACGCACTTACATACACATACACATACACACACATACACACACATACACACACAAACATACACACATACAGACTTTTTCCGATTTCGACGAACTGAGAGGAATGGGATATGACACTCGGCCCTCCGGGCCGGGATTAGGTTGACGTTTTTCAGAGTGATTGCATAACCTTTCTATATGAAAAAAGCAAAAATGTGCCAAAATCCAAAAAAGTGAATAGTCGTCAAATTTTTTTTCGAGTTTGCATCAAAGCTCGACGTTTCATACACCTTGAAGACATTTAGCATCAAAAATAAAAAATCTATTTTTAATTTTTCCTATAGTTTATATGAGAAATTTCTGTGTGGCCGCACTCTTAAACCCGTAATTCCGGAACCAGAATTCCGATCGATCCAAAATTCAATAGCAGCCGATGGGAAGGTTGCACCTTTCATTTGAGACTACATTTGGGCAAATAAGTCCAGCCATCTCTGAGAAAAATGAGTGACATTATTTGACACATACGCACATACATACACATACACATACACACACATACACACACATACACACACAAACATACACACATACAGACTTTTTCCGATTTCGACGAACTGAGAGGAATGGGATATGACACTCGGCCCTCCGGGCCGGGATTAGGTTGACGTTTTTCAGAGTGATTGCATAACCTTTCTATATGAAAAAAGCAAAAATGTGCCAAAATCCAAAAAAGTGAATAGTCGTCAAATTTTTTTTCGAGTTTGCATCAAAGCTCGACGTTTCATACACCTTGAAGACATTTAGCATCAAAAATAAAAAATCTATTTTTAATTTTTCCTATAGTTTATATGAGAAATTTCTGTGTGGCCGCACTCTTAAACCCGTAATTCCGGAACCAGAATTCCGATCGATCCAAAATTCAATAGCAGCCGATGGGAAGGTTGCACCTTTCATTTGAGACTAAGTTTGGGCAAATCGGTCCAGCCATCTCTGAGAAAAATGAGTGACATTATTTGACACATACGCACTTACATACACATACACATACACACACATACACACACATACACACACAAACATACACACATACAGACTTTTTCCGATTTCGACGAACTGAGAGGAATGGGATATGACACTCGGCCCTCCGGGCCGGGATTAGGTTGACGTTTTTCAGAGTGATTGCATAACCTTTCTATATGAAAAAAGCAAAAATGTGCCAAAATCCAAAAAAGTGAATAGTCGTCAAATTTTTTTTCGAGTTTGCATCAAAGCTCGACGTTTCATACACCTTGAAGACATTTAGCATCAAAAATAAAAAATCTATTTTTAATTTTTCCTATAGTTTATATGAGAAATTTCTGTGTGGCCGCACTCTTAAACCCGTAATTCCGGAACCAGAATTCCGATCGATCCAAAATTCAATAGCAGCCGATGGGAAGGTTGCACCTTTCATTTGAGACTAAGTTTGGGCAAATCGGTCCAGCCATCTCTGAGAAAAATGAGTGACATTATTTGACACATACGCACATACATACACACACACATACACACATACACACACATACATACACACATTCGTATGTCATCGGTTCGACGTCGAAAGAAGAGCAATGCTTGACGTCTGTGGCTGGGACACAACCCCTGATACCCTTATTCAGCGGATGTGTCAATCGGTGGAGAAGTGGAACGCAGTCTCGGCTGCTACCATCCAGATTGCCAGTAGGCTACAAGTAATCTGGCGAACCGAGCAACAGACGACGGGCACGGCTAACTAGTGATTGGTTAGCTGGAGCGAAAAAGGCCAAGCGCAAAAAAGAGAGTGAATGGTCTGTTCATGCCGAGGCAGGTTGGCGCAGCGAATGGCAACCGCGTAAGAGGTAAACCCAGCCACCCCGAAGCAAGACAGAAGAGTGAGTGTATAGGCGTATAAGTGGACTGCCTCATGCCAAGACGGGAGGGTCGTAGCGTAGTATGTTGGAACTAAGCTATCGATGCCTCATGGCGTGGCAGAGGAGTGAAAGGGTGAGCATCCAAGTCAGTCTCACACTGCATGTTAAGGGTGAGCATAAAAATCAGCCTCACAGGTTGGTAGAGGCTAGCACAAAAGTCAGCCTAGCAAGGAATGAAAAAGGTGAGCACACAAGTCAGCCTCGCATGGTATGCCAAAAGTGGGGCCTAAGAAAAATGTCCCACATGGGATGCCAGGGGGAGTGACAAAGGTACAATAGAGTGGCACGATTGAGAGTGAATCAGGTGATAGGGTGAGCACCCAAGTCAGCCTCACATGGTATGGGTAGGGCGAGCACAAAAGTAAGCCTAGCAAGGAATGAGTAAGGTGAGCACACAAGTCAGCCTCGCATGGAACGTAAAAGGTGAGCACAAAAGTCAGCCTCTTGTGGGAGTGTTTGAGAGTGAATCAAAGTGCGATTGAGAGAGCACCCAAGTAAGCCTCATACAGGATGTATGAACGCGTGAGTGAGAGTGAATGAGTACATTTAGTACAGCCATCCCCCCAGAAGTAATACCGAGAGGTAGTTCCTGGGAGGAATGATGGCGGAGCCCAATGGAGTTTAGTCGGTATTAATGGCTGGTCACCATTCGAGTCCGACACGCCCCCAGTGCACCCCGTGCGGTAGATTCGACCCTACCAATAGCACGTGTACTGGGCTAGGACATAAAGGTCTTCTCCATCGTAAAAAAAAAACACATACCCACACATACAGACTTTTTCCGATCTCGACGAACTGAGTCGAATGGGATATGACACTCGGCCCTCCGGGCCGGGATTAGGTTGACGTTTTTCAGAGTGATTGCATAACCTTTCTATATGAAAAAAGCAAAGATGTGCCAAAATCCAAAAAAGTGAATAGTCGTCAATTTTTTTTCGAGTTTGCATCAAAGCTCGACGTTTCATACACCTTGAAGACATTTAGCATCAAAAATAAAAAATCTATTTTTAATTTTTCCTATAGTTTATATGAGAAATTTCTGTGTGGCCGCACTCTTAAACCCGTAATTCCGGAACCAGAATTCCGATCGATCCAAAATTCAATAGCAGCCGATGGGAAGGTTGCACCTTTCATTTGAGACTAAGTTTGGGCAAATCGGTCCAGCCATCTCTGAGAAAAATGAGTGACATTATTTGACACATACGCACATACATACACACACACATACACACATACACACACATACATACACACATTCGTATGTCATCGGTTCGACGTCGAAAGAAGAGCAATGCTTGACGTCTGTGGCTGGGACACAACCCCTGATACCCTTATTCAGCGGATGTGTCAATCGGTGGAGAAGTGGAACGCAGTCTCGGCTGCTACCATCCAGATTGCCAGTAGGCTACAAGTAATCTGGCGAACCGAGCAACAGACGACGGGCACGGCTAACTAGTGATTGGTTAGCTGGAGCGAAAAAGGCCAAGCGCAAAAAAGAGAGTGAATGGTCTGTTCATGCCGAGGCAGGTTGGCGCAGCGAATGGCAACCGCGTAAGAGGTAAACCCAGCCACCCCGAAGCAAGACAGAAGAGTGAGTGTATAGGCGTATAAGTGGACTGCCTCATGCCAAGACGGGAGGGTCGTAGCGTAGTATGTTGGAACTAAGCTATCGATGCCTCATGGCGTGGCAGAGGAGTGAAAGGGTGAGCATCCAAGTCAGTCTCACACTGCATGTTAAGGGTGAGCATAAAAATCAGCCTCACAGGTTGGTAGAGGCTAGCACAAAAGTCAGCCTAGCAAGGAATGAAAAAGGTGAGCACACAAGTCAGCCTCGCATGGTATGCCAAAAGTGGGGCCTAAGAAAAATGTCCCACATGGGATGCCAGGGGGAGTGACAAAGGTACAATAGAGTGGCACGATTGAGAGTGAATCAGGTGATAGGGTGAGCACCCAAGTCAGCCTCACATGGTATGGGTAGGGCGAGCACAAAAGTAAGCCTAGCAAGGAATGAGTAAGGTGAGCACACAAGTCAGCCTCGCATGGAACGTAAAAGGTGAGCACAAAAGTCAGCCTCTTGTGGGAGTGTTTGAGAGTGAATCAAAGTGCGATTGAGAGAGCACCCAAGTAAGCCTCATACAGGATGTATGAACGCGTGAGTGAGAGTGAATGAGTACATTTAGTACAGCCATCCCCCCAGAAGTAATACCGAGAGGTAGTTCCTGGGAGGAATGATGGCGGAGCCCAATGGAGTTTAGTCGGTATTAATGGTTGGTCACCATTCGAGTCCGACACGCCCCCAGTGCACCCCGTGCGGTAGATTCGACCCTACCAATAGCACGTGTACTGGGCTAGGACATAAAGGTCTTCTCCATCGTAAAAAAAAAACACATACCCACACATACAGACTTTTTCCGATCTCGACGAACTGAGTCGAATGGGATATGACACTCGGCCCTCCGGGCCGGGATTAGGTTGACGTTTTTCAGAGTGATTGCATAACCTTTCTATATGAAAAAAGCAAAGATGTGCCAAAATCCAAAAAAGTGAATAGTCGTCAATTTTTTTTCGAGTTTGCATCAAAGCTCGACGTTTCATACACCTTGAAGACATTTAGCATCAAAAATAAAAAATCTATTTTTAATTTTTCCTATAGTTTATATGGGAAATTTCTGTGTGGCCGCACTCTTAAACCCGTAATTCCGGAACCAGAATTCCGATCGATCCAAAATTCAATAGCAGCCGATGGGAAGGTTGCACCTTTCATTTGAGACTAAGTTTGGGCAAATAAGTCCAGCCATCTCTGAGAAAAATGAGTGACATTATTTGACATATACGCACATACATACACATACACATACACACACATACACACACATACACACACATACACACACATACACACACATACACACACAAACATACACACATACAGACTTTTTCCGATTTCGACGAACTGAGAGGAATGGGATATGACACTCGGCCCTCCGGGCCGGGATTAGGTTGACGTTTTTCAGAGTGATTGCATAACCTTTCTATATGAAAAAAGCAAAAATGTGCCAAAATCCAAAAAAGTGAATAGTCGTCAAATTTTTTTTCGAGTTTGCATCAAAGCTCGACGTTTCATACACCTTGAAGACATTTAGCATCAAAAATAAAAAATCTATTTTTAATTTTTCCTATAGTTTATATGAGAAATTTCTGTGTGGCCGCACTCTTAAACCCTTAATTCCGGAACCAGAATTCCGATCGATCCAAAATTCAATAGCAGCCGATGGGAAGGTTGCACCTTTCATTTGAGACTAAGTTTGGGCAAATCGGTCCAGCCATCTCTGAGAAAAATGAGTGACATTATTTGACACATACGCACATACATACACACACACATACACACATACACACACATACATACACACATTCGTATGTCATCGGTTCGACGTCGAAAGAAGAGCAATGCTTGACGTCTGTGGCTGGGACACAACCCCTGATACCCTTATTCAGCGGATGTGTCAATCGGTGGAGAAGTGGAACGCAGTCTCGGCTGCTACCATCCAGATTGCCAGTAGGCTACAAGTAATCTGGCGAACCGAGCAACAGACGACGGGCACGGCTAACTAGTGATTGGTTAGCTGGAGCGTAAAAGGCCAAGCGCAAAAAAGAGAGTGAATGGTCTGTTCATGCCGAGGCAGGTTGGCGCAGCGAATGGCAACCGCGTAAGAGGTAAACCCAGCCACCCCGAAGCAAGACAGAAGAGTGAGTGTATAGGCGTATAAGTGGACTGCCTCATGCCAAGACGGGAGGGTCGTAGCGTAGTATGTTGGAACTAAGCTATCGATGCCTCATGGCGTGGCAGAGGAGTGAAAGGGTGAGCATCCAAGTCAGTCTCACACTGCATGTTAAGGGTGAGCATAAAAATCAGCCTCACAGGTTGGTAGAGGCTAGCACAAAAGTCAGCCTAGCAAGGAATGAAAAAGGTAAGCACACAAGTCAGCCTCGCATGGTATGCCAGAAGTGGGGCCTAAGAAAAATGTCCCACATGGGATGCCAGGGGGAGTGACAAAGGTACAATAGAGTGGCACGATTGAGAGTGAATCAGATGATAGGGTGAGCACCCAAGTCAGCCTCACATGGTATGGGTAGGGCGAGCACAAAAGTAAGCCTAGCAAGGAATGAGTAAGGTGAGCACACAAGTCAGCCTCGCATGGAACGTAAAAGGTGAGCACAAAAGTCAGCCTCTTGTGGGAGTGTTTGAGAGTGAATCAAAGTGCGATTGAGAGAGCACCCAAGTAAGCCTCATCAGGATGTATGAACGCGTGAGTGAGAGTGAATGAGTACATTTAGTACAGCCATCCCCCCAGAAGTAATACCGAGAGGTAGTTCCTGGGAGGAATGATGGCGGAGCCCAATGGAGTTTAGTCGGTATTAATGGCTGGTCACCATTCGAGTCCGACACGCCCCCAGTGCACCCCGTGCGGTAGATTCGACCCTACCAATAGCACGTGTACTGGGCTAGGACATAAAGGTCTTCTCCATTGTAAAAAAAAAAACACATACACACACATACAGACTTTTTCCGATCTCGACGAACTGAGTCGAATGGGATATGACACTCGGCCCTCCGGGCCGGGATTAGGTTGACGTTTTTCAGAGTGATTGCATAACCTTTCTATATGAAAAAAGCAAAGATGTGCCAAAATCCAAAAAAGTGAATAGTCGTCAAATTTTTTTTCGAGTTTGCATCAAAGCTCGACGTTTCATACACCATGAAGACATTTAGCATCAAAAATAAAAAATCTATTTTTAATTTTTCCTATAGTTTATATGAGAAATTTCTGTGTGGCCGCACTCTTAAACCCGTAATTCCGGAACCAGAATTCCGATCGATCCAAAATTCAATAGCAGCCGATGGGAAGGTTGCACCTTTCATTTGAGACTAAGTTTGGGCAAATAAGTCCAGCCATCTCTGAGAAAAATGAGTGACATTATTTGACACATACGCACATACATACACATACACATACACACACATACACACACATACACACACAAACATACACACATACAGACTTTTTCCGATTTCGACGAACTGAGAGGAATGGGATATGACACTCGGCCCTCCGGGCCGGGATTAGGTTGACGTTTTTCAGAGTGATTGCATAACCTTTCTATATGAAAAAAGCAAAAATGTGCCAAAATCCAAAAAAGTGAATAGTCGTCAAATTTTTTTTCGAGTTTGCATCAAAGCTCGACGTTTCATACACCTTGAAGACATTTAGCATCAAAAATAAAAAATCTATTTTTAATTTTTCCTATAGTTTATATGAGAAATTTCTGTGTGGCCGCACTCTTAAACCCGTAATTCCGGAACCAGAATTCCGATCGATCCAAAATTCAATAGCAGCCGATGGGAAGGTTGCACCTTTCATTTGAGACTAAGTTTGGGCAAATCGGTCCAGCCATCTCTGAGAAAAATGAGTGACATTATTTGACACATACGCACATACATACACACACATACACACATACACACACATACATACACACATTCGTATGTCATCGGTTCGACGTCGAAAGAAGAGCAATGCTTGACGTCTGTGGCTGGGACACAACCCCTGATACCCTTATTCAGCGGATGTGTCAATCGGTGGAGAAGTGGAACGCAGTCTCGGCTGCTACCATCCAGATTGCCAGTAGGCTACAAGTAATCTGGCGAACCGAGCAACAGACGACGGGCACGGCTAACTAGTGATTGGTTAGCTGGAGCGAAAAAGGCCAAGCGCAAAAAAGAGAGTGAATGGTCTGTTCATGCCGAGGCAGGTTGGCGCAGCGAATGGCAACCGCGTAAGAGGTAAACCCAGCCACCCCGAAGCAAGACAGAAGAGTGAGTGTATAGGCGTATAAGTGGACTGCCTCATGCCAAGACGGGAGGGTCGTAGCGTAGTATGTTGGAACTAAGCTATCGATGCCTCATGGCGTGGCAGAGGAGTGAAAGGGTGAGCATCCAAGTCAGTCTCACACTGCATGTTAAGGGTGAGCATAAAAATCAGCCTCACAGGTTGGTAGAGGCTAGCACAAAAGTCAGCCTAGCAAGGAATGAAAAAGGTAAGCACACAAGTCAGCCTCGCATGGTATGCCAGAAGTGGGGCCTAAGAAAAATGTCCCACATGGGATGCCAGGGGGAGTGACAAAGGTACAATAGAGTGGCACGATTGAGAGTGAATCAGATGATAGGGTGAGCACCCAAGTCAGCCTCACATGGTATGGGTAGGGCGAGCACAAAAGTAAGCCTAGCAAGGAATGAGTAAGGTGAGCACACAAGTCAGCCTCGCATGGAACGTAAAAGGTGAGCACAAAAGTCAGCCTCTTGTGGGAGTGTTTGAGAGTGAATCAAAGTGCGATTGAGAGAGCACCCAAGTAAGCCTCATCAGGATGTATGAACGCGTGAGTGAGAGTGAATGAGTACATTTAGTACAGCCATCCCCCCAAAAGTAATACCGAGAGGTAGTTCCTGGGAGGAATGATGGCGGAGCCCAATGGAGTTTAGTCGGTATTAATGGCTGGTCACCATTCGAGTCCGACACGCCCCCAGTGCACCCCGTGCGGTAGATTCGACCCTACCAATAGCACGTGTACTGGGCTAGGACATAAAGGTCTTCTCCATCGTAAAAAAAAAAAACACATACCCACACATACACACTTTTTCCGATCTCGACGAACTGAGTCGAATGGGATATGACACTCGGCCCTCCGGGCCGGGATTAGGTTGACGTTTTTCAGAGTGATTGCATAACCTTTCTATATGAAAAAAGCAAAGATGTGCCAAAATCCAAAAAAGTGAATAGTCGTCAAATTTTTTTTCGAGTTTGCATCAAAGCTCGACGTTTCATACACCTTGAAGACATTTAGCATCAAAAATAAAAAATCTATTTTTAATTTTTCCTATAGTTTATATGAGAAATTTCTGTGTGGCCGCACTCTTAAACCCGTAATTCCGGAACCAGAATTCCGATCGATCCAAAATTCAATAGCAGCCGATGGGAAGGTTGCACCTTTCATTTGAGACTAAGTTTGGGCAAATAAGTCCAGCCATCTCTGAGAAAAATGAGTGACATTATTTGACACATACGCACATACATACACACACACATACACACATACACACACATACAGACTTTTTCCGATCTCGACGAACTGAGTCGAATGGGATATGACACTCGGCCCTCCGGGCCGGGATTAGATTGACGTTTTTCAGAGTGATTGCATAACCTTTCTATATGAAAAAAGCAAAGATGTGCCAAAATCCAAAAAAGTGAATAGTCGTCAAATTTTTTTTCGAGTTTGCATCAAAGCTCGACGTTTCATACACCTTGAAGACATTTAGCATCAAAAATAAAAAATCTATTTTTAATTTTTCCTATAGTTTATATGAGAAATTTCTGTGTGGCCGCACTCTTAAACCCGTAATTCCGGAAACAGAATTCCGATCGATCCAAAATTCAATAGCAGCCGATAAGAAGGTTGCACCTTTCATTTGAGACTAAGTTTGGGCAAATCGGTCCAGCCATCTCTGAGAAAAATGAGTGACATTATTTGACACATACGCACATACATACACACACACACATACAGACTTTTCCGATCTCGACGAACTGAATCGAATGGGATATGACACTCGGCCCTCCGGGCCGGGATTAGGTTGACATTTTTCAGAGTGATTGCATAACCTTTCTATATGAGAAAGGCAAAAATGTGCCAAAATTCCGGAACCAGAATTCCGATCGATCCAAAATTCAATAGCAGCCGATGGGAAGGTTGCACCTTTCATTTGAGACTAAGTTTGGGCAAATAAGTCCAGCCATCTCTGAGAAAAATGAGTGACATTATTTGACACATACGCACATACATACACACATACACACACAAACATACACACATACAGACTTTTTCCGATTTCGACGAACTGAGTCGAATGGGATATGACACTCGGCCCTCCGGGCCGGGATTAGGTTGACCTTTTTCAGAAGGATTGCATAACCTTTCTATATGAGAAAGGCAAAAATGTGCACCCATCGTAAATCCAAAAAAGTGAATAGTCGTCAATTTTTTTTCGAGTTTGCATCAAAGCTCGACGTTTTATGCCCCTTGAAGACATTTAGCATCAAAAATAAAAATTCTATTTTTAATTTTTCCTATAGTTTATATGAGAAATTTCTGTGTGGCCGCACTCTTAAACCCGTAATTCCGGAACCAGAATTCCGATCGATCCAAAATTCAATAGCAGCCGATGGGAAGGTTGCACCTTTCATTTGAGACTAAGTTTGGGCAAATCGGTCCAGCCATCTCTGAGAAAAATGAGTGACATTATTTGACACATACGCACATACACACACACACACACACATACAGACTTTTCCGATCTCGACGAACTGAGTCGAATGGGATATGACACTCGGCCCTCCGGGCCGGGATTAGGTTGACGTTTTTCAGAGTGATTGCATAACCTTTCTATATGCGAAAGGCAAAAATGTGCCAAAATTCCGGAACCAGAATTCCGATCGATCCAAAATTCTATAGCAGCCGATGGGAAGGTTGCACCTTTCATTTGAGACTAAGTTTGGGCAAATCGGTCCAGCCATCTCTGAGAAAAATGAGTGACATTATTTGACACAAACGCACATACATACACAAACACATACACACATACACACACATACATACACACATACACACACATACAGACTTTTTCCGATCTCGACGAACTGAGTCGAATGGGATATGACACTCGGCCCTCCGGGCCGGGATTAGGTTGACGTTTTTCAGAGTGATTGCATAACTTTTCTATATGAAAAAAGCAAAGATGTGCCAAAATCCAAAAAAGTGAATAGTCGTCAAATTTTTTTTCGAGTTTGCATCAAAGCTCGACGTTTCATACACCTTGAAGACATTTAGCATCAAAAATAAAAAATCTATTTTTAATTTTTCCTATAGTTTATATGAGAAATTTCTGTGTGGCCGCACTCTTAAACCCGTAATTCCGGAACCAGAATTCCGATCGATCCAAAATTCAATAGCAGCCGATGGGAAGGTTGCACCTTTCATTTGAGACTAAGTTTGGGCAAATAAGTCCAGCCATCTCTGAGAAAAATGAGTGACATTATTTGACACATACGCACATACATACACATACACATACACACACATACACACACATACACACACAAACATACACACATACAGATTTTTTCCGATTTCGACGAACTGAGTCGAATGGGATATGACACTCGGCCCTCCGGGCCGGGATTAGGTTGACGTTTTTCAGAGTGATTGCATAACCTTTCTATATGAAAAAAGCAAAGATGTGCCAAAATCCAAAAAAGTGATTAGTCGTCAATTTTTTTTTCGAGTTTGCATCAAAGCTCGACGTTTCATACACCTTGAAGACATTTAGCATCAAAAATAAAAAATCTATTTTTAATTTTTCCTATAGTTTATATGAGAAATTTCTGTGTGGCCGCACTCTTAAACCCGTAATTCCGGAACCAGAATTCCGATCGATCCAAAATTCAATAGCAGCCGATGGGAAGGTTGCACCTTTCATTTGAGACTAAGTTTGGGCAAATCGGTCCAGCCATCTCTGAGAAAAATGAGTGACATTATTTGACACATACGCACATACATACACACACCCATACACACACATACACACACAAACGTACACACATACAGACTTTTTCCGATCTCGACGAACTGAGTCGAATGGGATATGACACTTGGCCCTCCGGGCCGGGATTAGATTGACGTTTTTCAGAGTGATTGCATAACCTTTCTATATGAGAAAGGCAAAAATGTGCCAAAATTCAAAAAAGTGAATAGTCGTCAATTTTTTTTCGAGTTTGCATCAAAGCTCGACGTTTCATGCCCCTTGAAGACATTCAGCATCAAAAATAAAAATTCTATTTTTAATTTTTCCTATAGTTTATATGAGAAATTTCTGTGTGGCCGCACTCTTAAACCCGTAATTCCGGAACCAGAATTCCGATCGATCCAAAATTCAATAGCAGCCGATGGGAAGGTTGCACCTTTCATTTGAGACTAAGTTTGGGCAAATCGGTCCAGCCATCTCTGAGAAAAATGAGTGACATTATTTGACACATACGCACATACATACACACACACACACACATACAGACTTTTCCGATCTCGACGAACTGAGTCGAATGGGATATGGCACTCGGCCCTCCGGGCCGGGATTAGGTTGACGTTTTTCAGAGTGATTGCATAACCTTTCTATATGAGAAAGGCAAAAATGTGCCAAAATTCCGGAACCAGAATTCCGATCAATCCAAAATTCAATAGCAGCCGATGGGAAGGTTGCACCTTTCATTTGAGACTAAGTTTGGGCAAATAAGTCCAGCCATCTCTGAGAAAAATGAGTGACATTATTTGACACATACGCACATACATACACACATACACACACAAACATACACACATACAGACTTTTTCCGATTTCGACGAACTGAGTCGAATGGGATATGACACTCGGCCCTCCGGGCCGGGATTAGGTTGACGTTTTTCAGAGTGATTGCATAACCTTTCTATATGAGAAAGGCAAAAATGTGCCAAAATTCAAAAAAGTGAATAGTCGTCAAATTTTTTTCGAGTTTGCATCAAAGCTCGACGTTCCATACACCTTGAAGACATTTAGCATCAAAAATAAAAAATCTATTTTTAATTTTTCCTATAGTTTATATGAGAAATTTCTGTGTGGCCGCACTCTTAAACCCGTAATTCCGGAACCAGTATTCCGATCGATCCAAAATTCAATAGCAGCCGATGGGAAGGTTGCACCTTTCATTTGAGACTAAGTTTGGGCAAATCGGTCCAGCCATCTCTGAGAAAAATGAGTGACATTATTTGACACATACGCACATACATACACACACATACACACATACACACATACATACACACATACACACACATACAGACTTTTTCCGATCTCGACGAACTGAGTCGAATGGGATATGACACTCGGCCCTCCGGGCCGGGAGTAGGTTGACGTTTTTCAGAGTGATTGCATAACCTTTCTATATGAGAAGTCAAAAATGTGCCAAAATACAAAAAAGTGAATAGTCGTCAATTTTTTTTCGAGTTTGCATCAAAGCTCGACGTTTCATGCACCTTGAACACATTTAGCATCAAAAATAAAAATTCTATTTTTAATTTTTCCGATAGTTTATATGAGAAATTTCTGTGTGGCCGCACTCTTAAACCCGTAATTCCGGAACCAGAATTCCGATCGATCCAAAATTCAATAGCAGCCGATGGGAAGGTTGCATCTTTCATTTGAGACTAAGTTTGGGCAAATCGGTTCAGCCATATCTGAGAAAAATGAGTGTCATTATTTGACACATACGCACATACATACACACACATACACGCACACATACACACACATACACACACACATACACACATACATACATACATACATACACACACATACAGCCTTTTTCCGATTTCGACGAACTGAGTCGAATGGGATATGACACTCGGCCCTCCGGGCCGGGATTAGGTTGACGTTTTTCAGAGTGATTGCATAACCTTTCTATATGAGAAAGGCAAAAATGTGCCAAAATCCAAAAAAGTGAATAGTCGTCAATTTTTTTTTTTTGGACTTTGCATCAAAGCTCGACGTTTCATACACCTTGAAGACATTTAGCATCAAAAATAAAAAATCTATTTTTAATTTTTCCTATAGTTTATATGAGAAATTTCTGTGTGGCCGCACTCTTAAACCCGTAATTCCGGAACCAGAATTCCGATCGATCCAAAATTCAATAGCAGCCGATGGGAAGGTTGCACCTTTCATTTGAGACTAAGTTTGGGCAAATCGGTCCAGCCATCTCTGAGAAAAATGAGTGACATTATTTGACACATACGCACATACGTACACACACATACACACACATACAGACTTTTTCCGATCTCGACGAACTGAGTCGAATGGGATATGACACTCGGCCCTCCGGGTCGGGATTTGGTTGACGTTTTTCAGAGTGATTGCATAACCTTTCTATATGAGAAAGTCAAAAATGTGCCAAAATCCAAAAAAGTGAATAGTCGTCAAATTTTTTTTCGAGTTTGCATCAAAGCTCGACGTTTCATGCACCTTGAAGACATTTAGCATCAAAAATAAAAATTCTATTTTTAATTTTTCCGATAGTTTATATGAGAAATTTCTGTGTGGCCGCACTCTTAAACCCGTAATTCCGGAACCAGAATTCTGATCGATCCAAAATTCAATAGCAGCCGATGGGAAGGTTGCATCTTTCATTTGAGACTAAGTTTGGGCAAATCGGTTCAGCCATATCTGAGAAAAATGAGTGTCATTATTTGACACATACGCACATACATACACACACATACACGCACACATACACACATACACACACACATACATACATACATACACACACAACTAACTCCGCTAGCGAATGGCGGATCCCAATAGTAGCATGTCTGTAATAACATACGTACATGGAACTATTGAGATCCAGAGCTACAGGTCCAAAGCCCTGGTAAAGGAGGATGGTTGTGATGATCCGGGCCGAGATCACCACGTAAAGCAAGGTAGGGCATAACCCCAATTCCAAGGCGTGAAGCGACCCGTGCCGAGGGATGAGTGATCGAGGGGGTGAAAAAGATGCTCGATCGTTAACGGAGCCTGTGGGGTACCTGGGCAACCCCCACAGTAAGCGTCCCTTACCACGCTAATGCGGAGCTCTGGCGTGGCGGACATATATTTCTCGCGCTACTCGTGGGAATTTTCATGGAGCAAAATAAAAATAATAAAAATAAACAGACGGAGGTGCCAAACCCCTTCGCAAGAGGTGGTTTGGCGAGGTCTCCCCCCCGTGGGGAGAGTAGTGGAACGATGAGTGCTGTACTCGAAAGCACCAGTGACCCCCCAGCAGCGGTAGGCAATACCCCTACCAATGCATCGAAGGGGCCAATAGCTGCGATGCGCAAAGTAGCGAAGCAACTCGATGCTATAATCGACTTCGCTAGCGCAAAGCAGAACATAGCCAAGGAGTTGAAGTTGAGCCTTCTGGAGCTCCGGAAAGCTGTTCGTGTCGCAAGACAGGAACAGCAGGCATATGTTGAGAGGGTGGAATGTCGGGAGAGGCCCGACAGAGAAACCCAGACAGTGGCCTCCAATAGGGAGGAAAGAGAGAAGGTTAATAGAGGTTCACAGACAGTGGCCTTTACCTTCTATGGAGCAGCCACGTCGATCGGAGCGGCGACCGAGTTCCCCTCGAAGGGAAAGGGAAAGGGCAATCGCAAGACGGCATCGAATGCGAAGCGCCCTAGGAAGTCGCCAGGAGAGGGTGCCAAAACCGACACCACTCGGCGTGCAACCGTCAAGGCCAAACGCCGCCTGGGTGAGGTAAGCGAGGGCGAGAGTGACCTCGCTGTGGAGAGCGATGGTACCAGCAACCCGACACGACCGGGGCAGGGGGGCTCAAACCCCTGGACGCTGGTTACCAAGAAGAAGCCGGCACCGAAACCGGAGGTACCGCGGCCTGCGAGGAAGGCCAAGGACAGAGGCGAAGCCTTGTGGTTAAAAACCGACAAGGACAAATACGCCGATGTCCTTAAATCGATGAAGGCGGCCGAAAGCCTCTCGGCCCTTGGGCAGGATGTGCGTAGCGTAAGACGCACCAACACGGGAGAGATGCTCCTGGTGCTGAAGCGAGGCGCACAATCAAGTGCAATATATAAGGCCTTGGCTCAAGAGGTCCTTGGCGAGGGCGCCCAAATCAGGTCGCTAGGTGCAGAATCAACTCTCCAGTGCAAGCACTTGGACGAGTTCACGACCGCAGAAGACGTCGTCGCAGCCGTCAAGGAGCAATGCGGCGTCACAATCGAGCGGGCCTCTGTGCGATTGAGGGACGGACCCTCTGGCACCCAAGTAGCCTACCTCAGGCTACTGAATGCGGATACCAAAAAGGTAACCGAGAAAGGGAAGCTGAAGATCGGCTGGTCGGTATGCCCTATTAGTATACCCCAGCCGCCTTCAGTGGACAGGTGCTATCGGTGCCTAGAATCCGGCCATAAAGCTTACGAATGTAAAGGCCTAGACAGGAGCAAGCTATGTCGTCGATGCGGCGAGGAGGGGCATAAAGAGCGGGGGTGCACTAAGGCATATAAGTGCCTTATCTGCACCAGCAAGAAGCAAGCCCATAAACATGCTATGGGCGGACCTTCGTGTCCCTTCGGCGAGTTAAATAAGAAGAAGCCGTGAGAGTCACACAGCTAAATCTTAACCATTGTGCAGCAGCCCAACAGCTGCTGTGGCAGTCGGTCTCGGAGTCGAGGACAGATGTCGCCCTCTTATCAGACCTGTACAGCATCCCTGCCGGCAACGGCAATTGGGTGTCGGACGGGTCTGGAATGGTGGCAATCTGTACAACGGGAAGGTTCCCGGTTCAAGAGGTAATACACCCCTCCGCCGAGGGTGTGGCGATTGCCAAGATCAATGGTGTGTTCTATTGCAGCTGCTACGCCCCACCAAGGTGGCCAATAGAACAGTTCTACCAGATGATCGACAGGCTCTCGTCGGACCTCGTGGGCCGGAAACCGGTAGTAATAGCGGGAGACTTCAACGCTTGGGCAGTGGAGTGAGGCAGCCGCTGTACAAATAGCAGGGGTCAAGCGCTAATGGAAGCGTTTGCGAAACTCGATACTGTGCTAGCTAATGATGGCTCCGCTAGTACATTCCGTAGAAACGGAGTGGAGGCGTGGATTGATTTGACCTTTGCCAGCCCGAGTCTGGCTCCAGGCATGGAATGGAGGGTAGACGAAGGCTACACCCATAGTGATCATTTAGCAATCCGCTTTAAGATCAACTATGGTGTGCAGCATCCGAGGGCGGGAGATCCCTGTCAGGTAAGCGGGTGGAAGTCCAATCACTTCGACAGCGAAGCTTTCACCGCGGCCCTGGGACTGGAGGCCAACACCGACAGTCTAAGCGGGGTTGCGCTGGTAGCTGTTCTATCACGCGCGTGCGACGCCACTATGCCGAGAAAAACACTGCCAAGAAACGGCAGATGCCCGGTATACTGGTGGAGTGCCGAGATTGCAGCTCTACGGTCAGCCTGCCTCAGAGCTAGACGTAGGATGCAAAGAGCTCGCACCGAGGATGCAAGAGAGAACCGCCGTGAAGTGTTTCGAGCTGCGAAATTAGCCCTTAACAAGGCTATAAAAAGCAGCAAGAGAGCGTGTTTCGACAACCTGTGTGAGAGTGCCAACGCGAATCCGTGGGGTGACGCCTACCGGATTGTGATGGCCAAGACCAAAGGGGGCTCCTCACCCCCAGAACGGTCTCCGGACCGGTTGGCAACGATTATCGAAGTACTCTTCCCGTCTCGAGCCACAAGCCCCTGGCCACCTGCACTACGAGACAGTGCGGGCACGGTCGAAATGGTGGCTCCAGTGACGAACGAAGAACTACTCGCAGTGGCTAAATCCCTAGCAATGAACAAAGCTCCAGGGCCGGATGGAGTTCCGAACAACGCTCTCAAGGCAGCGATCATAGCGAACCCGAACATGTTCAGGCTAGCTATGCAGAGATGCCTTGACGAGTGCCGTTTCCCCGATAGATGGAAAAGGCAGAAACTGGTGCTGTTGCCGAAGCCCGGGAAGCCGCCAGGCGACCCATCGGCGTACAGACCAATCTGTCTGATAGACACGACTGGCAAACTGCTTGAGAGGATCATCCTCAACAGGCTCACCCCGTACGCGGAAGGTACGGACGGTCTGTCAAGCAACCAGTTTGGCTTTCGGAAGGGTAAGTCCACAGTGGACGCTCTCAACTCAGTGATAAATACTGCCGAGATAGCGATCCAACGAAAAAGGCGAGGTATTCGATACTGTGCGTTAGTGACACTTGACGTGAAGAATGCATTCAACAGCGCAAGCTGGGATGCCATCGCGCTCTCGTTACACCGGCTTAGCCTACCGGTGGGTCTGTACCGGATCCTGGAAAGTTACTTCCAAAACCGCGTACTGCTATACGAGACCGATGCCGGTCAGAAAAGGGTTCCGATTACCGCCGTAGTCCCGCAGGGCTCGATCCTAGGCCCGGTGCTATGGAACCTCATGTATGACGGGGTTCTGAGACTGAAGTTCCCTCCTGGGGTCAAGATCGTCGGCTTTGCCGACGACGTAACCTTGGAGGTCTACGGGGAGTCAATTCCTGAGGTAGAACTAACCGCAGAACACGCGATTAGCACGGTGGAGGAATGGATGAGCGCGAGAGGCCTGGAGCTCGCTCATCATAAGACGGAGGTAGTTATCGTCAACAACCGCAAGTCGGCACAACATGCAGTTATCCATGTGGGAGAAGTCGCGATCACTTCACAGCGAAGTCTGAAGTCTCTCGGAGTCATTATAGACGACAAGCTGACCTTCGGCAGCCATGTCGACTATACGTGCAAGAGAGCGTCGACTGCTGTTGCGGCACTATCGAGAATGATGTCCAACAGCTCAAAGGTGTGCGCCAGTAGACGTAGGTTACTGGCAGGCGTTGCCGTATCTATCCTCAGGTACGGCGGCCCGTCATGGTCAAGAGCACTGAGGGTAACCAGTTACCTACAGAAACTGGAGAGCACCTACCGCGTGATGTGCCTCAGAGTGATATCTGCCTACCGCACGGTATCACACGATGCATCCTGCGTGATAGCGAGCATGATGCCAGTCGGGCTGGTCATTCGGGAAGATGAGGAGTGCTTTGAGCTACGTGGAAATAGGGGAGCCCGCGAGCGCACCAGGGTGACCTCGGTCGCCAGATGGCAGCGTGAGTGGGACAACTCCTCGAAAGGTAGGTGGACCCACCGGCTAATACCTAGCATATCGAGCTGGGTGGGAAGACCCCATGGGGAAGTTCACTTCCACCTGACACAATTCCTGTCAGGCCATGGCTGTTTCCGTCAGTACCTCCACAGGTTCGGACACGCGAAGGACCCAGTCTGCCCGGACTGCCCAGGTGTAGACGAAACTGCCGAACACATACTGTTCGTATGTCATCGGTTCGACGTCGAAAGAAGAGCAATGCTTGACGTCTGTGGCTGGGACACAACCCCGGATACCCTTATTCAGCGGATGTGTCAAACGGTGGAGAAGTGGAACGCAGTCTCGGCTGCTACCATCCAGATTGCCAGTAGGCTACAGGTAATCTGGCGAACCGAGCAACAGACGGCGGGCACGGCTAACTAGTGATTGGTTAGTTGGAGCGAAAAAGGCCAAGCGCAAAATAAGAGAGTGAATGGTCTGTTCATGCCGAGGTAGGTTGGCGCAGCGAATGGCAACCGCGTAAGGGGTAAACCCAGCCACCCCGAAGCAAGACAGAAGAGTGAGTGTATAGGCGTATAAGTGGACTGCCTCATGCCAAGACGGGAGGGTCGTAGCGTAGTATGTTGGAACTAAGCTATCGATGCCTCATGGCGTGGCAGAGGAGTGAAAGGGTGAGCATCCAAGTCAGTCTCACACTGCATGTTAAGGGTGAGCATAAAAGTCAGCCTCACAGGTTGGTAGCAAGCAAGGAATGAAAAAGGTGAGCACAAAAGTCAGCCTCGCATGGTATGTCAGAAGTGGGGCCTAAGAAAAATGTCCCACATGGGATGCCAGAGGGAGTGACAAAGGTACAATAGAGTGGCACGATTGAGAGTGAATCAGGTGATAGGGTGAGCACCCAAGTCAGCCTCACATGTATGGGTAGGGCGAGCACAAAAGTAAGCCTAGCAAGGAATGAGTAAGGTGAGCACACAAGTCAGCCTCGCATGGAACGTAAAAGGTGAGCACAAAAGTCAGCCTCATGTGGGAGTGTTTGAGAGTGAATCAAAGTGTGATTGAGAGAGCACCCAAGTAAGCCTCATACAGGATGTATGATCGCGCGAGTGAGAGTGAATGAGTACATTGAGTACAGCCATCCCCCCAGAAGTAATACCGAGAGGTAGTTCCTGGGAGGAATGATGGCGGAGCCCAATGGAGTTTAGTCGGTATTAATGGCTGGTCACCATTCGAGTCCGACACGCCCCCAGTGCACCCCGTGTGGTAGATTGGACCCTACCGTTAGCACGTGTACTGGGCTAGGACATAAAGGTCTTCTCCATTGTAAAAAAAAAAAAAAAAAATACATACACACACATACAACTCCGCTAGCGAATGACGGATCCCAATAGTAGCATGTCTGTAATAACATACGTACATGGAACTATTGAGAACCAGAGCTACAGGTCCAAAGCCCTGGTAAAGGAGGATGGTTGTGATGATCCGGGCCGAGATCACCACGTAAAGCAAGGTAGGGCATAACCCCAATTCCAAGGCGTGAAGCGACCCGTGCCGAGGGATGAGTGATCGAGGGGGTGAAAAAGATGCTCGATCGTTAACGGAGCCTGTGGGGTACCTGGGCAACCCCCACAGTAAGCGTCCCTTACCACGCTAATGCGGAGCTCTGGCGTGGCGGACATATATTTCTCGCGCTACTCGTGGGACTATACATGGAGATGAACAAAAATAAAAACAAACAGACGGAGGTGTCAAACCCCTTCGCTAGAGGTGGTTTGGCGAGGTCTCCCCCCCGTGGGGAGAGTAGTGGAGCGATGAGTGCTGCATCCGAAAGCACCAGTGACCCCCCAGCGGCGGTAGGCAATAACCCTACCAATGCATCGAAGGGGCCAATAGCTGCGATGCGCAAAGTAGCGAAGCAACTCGATTCTATAATCGACTTGGCTAGCGCAAAGCAGAACATAGCCAAGGAGTTGAAGTTGAGCCTTCTGGAGCTCCGAAAAGCTGTTCGTGTCGCAAGACAGGAACAGCAGGCCTATGTTGAGAGGGTGGAATGTCGGGAGAGGCCAGACAGAGAAACCCAGACAGTGGCCTCCAATAGGGAGGAAAGAGAGAAGGTCGATAGAGGTTCACAGACAGTGGCCTTTACCTTCTACGGAGCAGCCACGTCGATCGGAGCGGCGACCGAGTTCCCCTCGAAGGGAAAAGGAAAGGGCAATCGCAAGACGGCATCGAATGCGAAGCGCCCTAGGAAGTCGCCAGGAGAGGGTGCCAAAACCGACACCACTCGGCGTGCAACCGTCAAGGTCAAACGCCGCCTGGGTGAGGTAAGCGAGGGCGAAAGTGACCTCGCTGTGGAGAGCGATGGTACCAGCAACCCGGCACGACCGGGGCAGGGGGGCTCAAACCCCTGGACGCTGGTCACCAAGAAAAAGCCGGCACCGAAACCGGAGGTACCGCGACCTGCGAGGAAGGCCAAGGACAGAGGCGAAGCCTTGTGGTTAAAAACCGACAAGGACAAATACGCCGATGTCCTTAAATCGATGAAGGCGGCCGAAAGCCTCTCGGCCCTTGGGCAGGATGTGCGTAGCGTAAGACGCACCAACACGGGAGAGATGCTCCTGGTGCTGAAGCGAGGTGCACAATCAAGTGCAGTATATAAGGCCTTGGCCCAAGAGGTCCTTGGTGAGGGCGCCCAAATCAGGTCGCTAGGTGCGGAAACAACTCTCCAGTGCAAGCACTTGGACGAGTTCACGACCGCAGAAGACGTCGTCGCAGCCGTCAAGGAGCACTGCGGCGTCACAATCGAGCGGGCCTCTGTGCGAATGAGGGATGGACCCTCTGGCACCCAAGTAGCCTACCTCAGGCTACTGAATGCGGATGCCAAAAAGGTAACCGAGAAAGGGAAGCTGAAGATCGGCTGGTCGGTATGCCCTATTAGTATACCCCAGCCGCCTTCAGTGGACAGGTGCTATCGGTGCCTAGAATCCGGCCATAAAGCATACGAATGCAAAGGCATAGATAGGAGCAAGCTATGTCGTCGCTGCGGCGAGGAGGGGTATAAAGAGCGGGGGTGCACTAAGGCATATAAGTGCCTTATCTGCACCGCAAAAAAGCAAGCCCATAAACATGCTATGGGCGGACCTTCGTGTCCCTTCGGCGAGTTAAATAAGAAGAAGCCGTGAGAGTCACACAGCTGAATCTTAACCATTGTGCAGCAGCCCAACAGCTGCTGTGGCAGTCGGTCTCGGAGTCGAGGACAGATGTCGCCCTCTTATCAGACCCGTACAGCATCCCTGCCGGCAACGGCAACTGGGTGTCGGACGGGTCTGGAATGGTGGCAATCTGTACAACGGGAAGGTTCCCGGTTCAAGAGGTAATACACCCCTCCGCCGAGGGTGTGGCGATTGCCAAGATCAATGGTGTGTTCTATTGCAGCTGCTACGCCCCACCAAGGTGGCCAATAGAACAGTTCTACCAGATGATCGACAGGCTCTCGTCGGACCTCGTGGGCCGGAAACCGGTAGTAATAGCGGGAGACTTCAACGCTTGTGCAGTGGAGTGAGGCAGCCGCTGTACAAATAGCAGGGGTCAAGCGCTAATGGAAGCGTTTGCGAAACTCGATACTGTGCTAGCTAATGATGGCTCCGCTAGTACATTCCGTAGAAACGGAGTGGAGGCGTGGATTGATTTGACCTTTGCCAGCCCGAGTCTGGCTCCAGGCATGGAATGGAGGGTAGACGAAGGCTACACCAATAGCGATCATTTAGCAATCCGCTTTAAGATCAACTATGGTGTGCAGCATCCGAGGGCGGGAGATCCCTGTCAGGTACGCGGGTGGAAATCCAATCACTTCGACAGCGAAGCTTTCACCGCGGCCCTGGGACTGGAGGCCAACACCGACAGTCTAAGCGGGGATGCGCTGGTAGCTGTTCTATCACGCGCGTGCGACGCCACTATGCCGAGAAAAACACTGCCAAGAAACGGTAGATGCCCGGTATATTGGTGGAGTGCCGAGATTGCAGCTCTACGGTCAGCCTGTCTCAGAGCTAGACGTAGGATGCAAAGAGCTCGCACCGAGGATGCAAGAGAGAACCGCCGTGAAGCGTTTCGAGCTGCGAAATTAGCCCTTAACAAGGCTATTAAAAGCAGCAAGAGAGCGTGTTTCGACAACCTGTGTGAGAGTGCCAACGCGAATCCGTGGGGTGACGCCTACCGGATTGTGATGGCCAAGACCAAAGGGGGCTCCTCACCCCCAGAACGGTCTCCGGACCGGTTGGCAACGATTATCGAAGTACTCTTCCCGTCTCGAGCCACAAGCCCCTGGCCACCTGCACTACGAGACAGTGCGGGCACGGTCGAAATGGTGGCTCCAGTGACGAATGAAGAACTACTCGCAGTGGCTAAATCCCTAGCAATGAACAAAGCTCCAGGGCCGGATGGAGTTCCGAACAACGCTCTCAAGGCAGCGATCATAGCGAACCCGAACATGTTCAGGCTAGCTATGCAGAGATGCCTTGACGAGTACCGTTTCCCCGATAGATGGAAAAGGCAGAAACTGGTGCTGTTGCCGAAGCCCGGGAAGCCACCAGGCGACCCATCGGCGTACAGACCAATCTTGCCGACGACGTAACCTTGGAGGTCTACGGGGAGTCAATTCCTGAGGTAGAACTAACCGCAGAACACGCGATTAGCACGGTGGAGGAATGGATGAGCGCGAGAGGCCTGGAGCTCGCTCATCATAAGACGGAGGTAGTTATCGTCAACAACCGCAAGTCGGCACAACATGCAGTTATACATGTGGGAGAAGTCGCGATCACTTCACAGCGAATTCTGAAGTCTCTCGGAGTCTGTATAGACGACAAGCTGACCTTCGGCAGCCATGTCGACTATACGTGCAAGAGAGCGTCGACTGCTGTTGCGGCACTATCGAGAATGATGTCCAACAGCTCAAAGGTGTGCGCCAGTAGACGTAGGTTACTGGCAGGCGTTGCCGTATCTATCCTCAGGTACGGCGGCCCGTCATGGTCAAGAGCACTGAGGGTAACCAGTTACCTACAGAAACTGGAGAGCACCTACCGCGTGATGTGCCTCAGAGTGATATCTGCCTACCGCACGGTATCACACGATGCATCCTGCGTGATAGCGAGCATGATGCCAGTCGGGCTGGTCATTCGGGAAGATGAGGAGTGCTTTGAGCTACGTGGAAATAGGGGAGCCCGCGAGCGCACCAGGGTGACCTCGGTCGCCAGATGGCAGCGTGAGTGGGACAACTCCTCGAAAGGTAGGTGAACCCACCGGCTGATACCTAGCATATCGAGCTGGGTGGGAAGACCCCATGGGGAAGTTCACTTCCACCTGACACAATTCCTGTCAGGCCATGGCTGTTTCCGTCAGTACCTCCACAGGTTCGGACACGCGGAGGTCCCAGTCTGCCCAGACTGCCCAGGTGTAGATGAAACTGCCGAACACATACTGTTCGTATGTCATCGGTTCGACGTCGAAAGAAGAGCAATGCTTGACGTCTGTGGCTGGGACACAACCCCTGATACCCTTATTCAGCGGATGTGTCAAACGGTGGAGAAGTGGAACGCAGTCTCGGCTGCTACCATCCAGATTGCCAGTAGGCTACAGGTAATCTGGCGAACCGAGCAACAGACGGCGGGCACGGCTAACTAGTGATTGGTTAGTTGGAGCGAAAAAGGCCAAGCGCAAAATAAGAGAGTGAATGGTCTGTTCATGCCGAGGTAGGTTGGCGCAGCGAATGGCAACCGCGTAAGGGGTAAACCCAGCTACCCCGAAGCAAGACAGAAGAGTTAGTGTATAGGCGTATAAGTGGACTGCCTCATGCCAAGACGGGAGGGTCGTAGCGTAGTATGTTGGAACTAAGCTATCGATGCCTCATGGCGAGGCAGAGGAGTGAAAGGGTGAGCATCCAAGTCAGTCTCACACTGCATGTTAAGGGTGAGCATAAAAGTCAGCCTCACAGGTTGGTAGAGGCTAGCACAAAAGTCAGCCTAGCAAGAAATGAAAAAGGTGAGCACAAAAGTCAGCCTCGCATGGTATGTCAGAAGTGGGGCCTAAGAAAAATGTCCCACATGGGATGCCAGAGGGAGTGACAAAGGTACAATAGAGTGGCACGATTGAGAGTGAATCAGGTGATAGGGTGAGCACCCAAGTCAGCCTCACATGGATGGGTAGGGCGAGCACAAAAGTAAGCCTAGCAAGGAATGAGTAAGGTGAGCACACAAGTCAGCCTCGCATGGAACGTAAAAGGTGAGCACAAAAGTCAGCCTCATGTGGGAGTGTTTGAGAGTGAATCAAAGTGTGATTGAGAGAGCACCCAAGTAAGCCTCATACAGGATGTATGATCGCGTAAGTGAGAGTGAATGAGTACATTTAGTACAGCCATCCCCCCAGAAGTAATACCGAGAGGTAATTCCTGGGAGGAATGATGGCGGAGCCCAATGGAGTTTAGTCGGTATTAATGGCTGGTCACCATTCGAGTCCGACACGCCCCCAGTGCACCCCGTGTGGTAGACTGGACCCTACCGTTAGCACGTGTACTGGGCTAGGACATAAAGATCTTCTCCATTGTAAAAAAAAAAATACACACACATACAGACTTTTTCCGATCTCGACGAACTGAGTCGAATGGGATATGACACTCGGCCCTCCGGGCCGGGATTAGGTTGACGTTTTTCAGAGTGATTGCATAACCTTTCTATATGAGAAAGGCAAAAATGTGCCAAAATCCAAAAAAGTGAATAGTCGTCAATTTTTTTTCGAGTTTGCATCAAAGCTCGACGTTTCATGCACCTTGAAGACATTTAGCATCAAAAATAAAAATTCTATTTTTAATTTTTCCTATAGTTTATATGAGAAATTTCTGTGTGGCCGCACTCTGAAACCCGTAATTCCGGAACCAGAATTCCGATCGATCCAAAATTCAATAGCAGCCGATGGGAAGGTTGCATCTTTCATTTGAGACTAAGTTTGGGCAAATCGGTCCAGCCATCTCTGAGAAAAATGAGTGACATTATTTGACACATACGCACATACATACACACACACACATACAGACTTTTCCGATCTCGACGAACTGAGTCGAATGGGATATGGCACTCGGCCCTCCGGGCCGGGATTAGATTGACGTTTTTCAGAGTGATTGCATAATCTTTCTATATGAGAAAGGCAAAAATGTGCCAAAATTCCGGAACCAGAATTCCGATCGATCCAAAATTCAATAGCAACCGATGGGAAGGTTGCACCTTTCATTTGAGACTAAGTTTGGGCAAATAAGTCCAGCCATCTCTGAGAAAAATGAGTGACATTATTTGACACATACGCACATACATACACACATACCCACACAAACATACACACATACAGACTTTTTCCGATTTCGACGAACTGAGTCGAATGGGATATGACACTCGGCCCTCCGGGCCGGGATTAGGTTGACGTTTTTCAGAAGGATTGCATAACCTTTCTATATGAGAAAGGCAAAAATGTGCCAAAATCCAAAAAAGTGAATAGTCGTCAATTTTTTTTTTTTGGACTTTGCATCAAAGCTCGACGTTTCATGCACCTTGAAGACATTTAGCATCAAAAATAAAAATTCTATTTTTAATTTTTCCTATAGTTTATATGAGAAATTTCTGTGTGGCCGCACTCTTAAACCCGTAATTCCGGAACCAGAATTCTTATCGATCCAAAATTCAATAGCAGCCGATGGGAAGGTTGCACCTTTCATTTGAGACTAAGTTTGGGCAAATCGGTTCAGCCATATCTGAGAAAAATGAGTGACATTATTTGACACATACGCACATACATACACACACATACACACACATACACACACAAACGTACACACATACAGACTTTTTCCGATCTCGACAAACTGAGTCGAATGGGATATGATACTCGGCCCTCCGGGTCGGGATTAGGTTGACGTTTTTCAGAGTGATTGCATAACCTTTCTATATGAGAAAGTCAAAAATGTGCCAAAATCCAAAAAAGTGAATAGTCGTCAAATTTTTTTTCGAGTTTGCATCAAAGCTCGACGTTTCATGCACCTTGAAGACATTTAGCATCAAAAATAAAAATTCTATTTTTAATTTTTCCTATAGTTTATATGAGAAATTTATGTGTGGCCGCACTCTTAAACCCGTAATTCCGAAACCAGAATTCCGATCGATCCAAAATTCAATAGCAGCCGATGCGAAGGTTGCATCTTTCATTTGAGACTAAGTTTGGGCAAATTGGTCCAGCCATATCTGAGAAAAATGAGTGTCATTATTTGACACATACGCACATACATACACACACATACACGCACACATACACACATATACACACACATACACACATACATACATACACACACATACAGACTTTTTCCGATCTCGACGAACTGAGTCGAATGGGATATGACACTCGGCCCTCCGGGCCGGGATTAGGTTGACGTTTTTCAGAGTGATTGCATAACCTTTCTATATGAAAAAAGCAAAGATGTGCCAAAATCCAAAAAAGTGAATAGTCATCAAATTTTTTTTCGAGTTTGCATCAAAGGTCGACGTCTCATGCACCTTGAAGACATTTAGCATCAAAAATAAAAATTCTATTTTTAATTTTTCCTATAGTTTTTATGAGAAATTTCTGTGTGGCCGCACTCTTAAACCCGTAATTCCGGAACCAGAATTCCGATCGATCCAAAATTCAATAGCAGCCGATGGGAAGGTTGCACCTTTCATTTGAGACTAAGTTTGGGCAAATCGGTCCAGCCATCTCTGAGAAAAATGAGTGACATTATTTGACTCATACGCACATACATACACACACATACACACACATTCACACACATACACACACATACACACACAAACATACACACATACACACACATACAGACTTTTTCCGATCTCGACGAACTGAGTCGAATGGGATATGACATTCGGCCCTCCGGGTCGGGATTAGGTTGACGTTTTTCAGAGTGATTGCATAACCTTTCTATATGAAAAAAGCAAAGATGTGCCAAAATCCAAAAAAGTGAATAGTCATCAAATTTTTTTTCGAGTTTGCATCAAAGCTCGACGTTTCATGCACCTTGAAGACATTTAGCATCAAAAATAAAAATTCTATTTTTAATTTTTCCTATAGTTTATATGAGAAATTTCTGTGTGGCCGCACTCTTAAACCCGTAATTCCGGAACCAGAATTCCGATCGATCCAAAATTGAATAGCAGCCGATGGGAAGGTTGCACCTTTCATTTGAGACTAAGTTTGGGCAAATCGGTCCAGCCATCTCTGAGAAAAATGAGTGACATTATTTGACACATACGCACATACATACACACACACATACAGACTTTTTCCGATCTCGACGAACTGAGTCGAATGGGATATGACACTCAGCCCTCCGGGTCGGGATTAGGTTGACGTATTTCAGAGTGATTGCATAACCTTTCTATATGAGAAAGGCAAAAATGTGCCAAAATTCAAAAAAGTGAATAGTTGTCAATTTTTTTTTCGAGTTTGCATCAATGCTCGACGTTTCATGCACCTTGAAGACATTTAGCATCAAAAATAAAAAATCTATTTTTAATTTTTCCTATAGTTTATATGAGAAATTTCTGTGTGGCCGCACTCTTAAACCAGTAATTCCGGAACCAGAATTCCGATCGATCCAAAATTCAATAGCAGCCGATGGGAAGGTTGCATCTTTCATTTGAGACTAAGTTTGGGAAAAACGGTCCAGCGATCTCTGAGAAAAATGAGTGACATTATTTGACACATACGCACATACATACACACACATACACGCACATACACACACAAACATACACACATACACACACATACAGACTTTTTCCGATCACATCTCGACGAACTGAGTCGAATGGGATATGACATTCGGCCCTCCGGGTCGGGATTAGGTTGACGTTTTTCAGAGTGATTGCATAACCTTTCTATATGAAAAAAGCAAAGATGTGCCAAAATCCAAAAAAGTGAATAGTCATCAAATTTTTTTTCGAGTTTGCATCAAAGCTCGACGTTTCATGCACCTTGAAGACATTTAGCATCAAAAATAAAAATTCTATTTTTAATTTTTCCTATAGTTTATATGAGAAATTTCTGTGTGGCCGCACTCTTAAACCCGTAATTCCGGAACCAGAATTCCGATCGATCCAAAATTGAATAGCAGCCGATGGGAAGGTTGCACCTTTCATTTGAGACTAAGTTTGGGCAAATCGGTCCAGCCATCTCTGAGAAAAATGAGTGACATTATTTGACACATACGCACATACATACACACACACATACAGACTTTTTTCCGATCTCGACGAACTGAGTCGAATGGGATATGACACTCGGCCCTCCGGGTCGGGATTAGGTTGACGTTTTTCAGAGTGATTGCATAACCTTTCTATATGAGAAAGGCAAAAATGTGCCAAAATTCAAAAAAGTGAATAGTTGTCAATTTTTTTTTCGAGTTTGCATCAAAGCTCGACGTTTCATGCACCTTGAAGACATTTCGTCGCTGTTGTGCTATCTTATGACAAGCGCCATTTAGCACATTTCGAGAAAAACGATTTATAAAGTTTGAGATTGAATATCTTGAAACTTATGAATGGTATAAACAATCCAAAGAAGACAATTGATGCTTCTATCTATTCTGCATTAATCTCTCAAATATTACGAAAATCAGTTGACTATGTTGCGAGTTTTTACTATGAATGTAAACAAAAGTCGCACTCACACGTGCCATAGGCGTGTATTGATGACAAAATTTGTATGACGTGTCATAATAGTGCATGGAAAATTTTCCATAGAAAAAAATCATCAATTTTTAACTTTTATTCATATCTTTGCGTTCATATGGTCTATAAACAATCGGTGAAATGCATTTTGAAGGAAATGAGTCAGGGAATCTAGAAAAAATTGTTTGTTTTTGATTGCAGTGTTTCCAAATATGCTTTATTTCCAGTTTAAAACTAAAACTGTGTTTTTCTCACAACTCGTGTAATTTCCTTTTGAAAATGTTTATGCCATTGCGTTCCTCAGACATTTTCACACATAAAAACATCTAAAACTTCAATATTACTTGAGCAAATCCCTAGAGATAGTGATTTGAAGCAAAAAACTCACAATTTCTCATCACGTTTCTCGCTATATCTAAGTAACCAAGTGGAATTTCAAAATTCTGAAAACGCCACTTTGTAGAGAATTTTCAAACAAGTAATGTGGCATATTTAGCTCAGTTTACCCCAAAATGGCGTTTGTCATAAGATAGCACAACAGCGACGATTTAGCATCAAAAATAAAAAATCTATTTTTAATTTTTCCTATAGTTTATATGAGAAATTTCTGTGTGGCCGCACTCTTAAACCCGTAATTCCGGAACCAGAATTCCGATCGATCCAAAATTCAATAGCAGCCGATGGGAAGGTTGCATCTTTCATTTGAGACTAAGTTTGGGAAAAACGGTCCAGCGATCTCTGAAAAAAATTAGTGACATTATTTGACACATACGCACATACATACACACACATACACACACATACACACACATACACACACATACACACACATACATACACACATACACACACATACAGACTTTTTCCGATCTCGACGAACTGAGTCGAATGGGATATGACACTCGGCCCTCCGGGCCGGGATTAGGTTGACGTTTTTTCAGAGTGATTGCATAACCTTTCTATATGAGAAAGGCAAAAATGTGCCAAAATCCAAAAAAGTGAATAGTCGTCAAATTTTTTTTCGAGTTTGCATCAAAACTCGACGTTTCATGCACCTTGAAGACATTTAGCATCAAAAATAAAAATTCTATTTTTAATTTTTCCTATAGTTTATATGAGAAATTTCTGTGTGGCCGCACTCTTAAACCTGTAATTCCGGAACCAGAATTCCGATCGATCCAAAATTCAATAGCAGCCGATGGGAAGGTTGCACCTTTCATTTGAGACTAAGTTTGGGCAAATCGGTCCAGCCATCTCTGAGAAAAATGAGTGACATTATTTGACACATACGCACATACATACACACACATACGCACACACATACACACATACACCCACATACACACATACACACACATACACACACGTACAGACTTTTTCCGATCTCAGCGAACTGAGTCGAATGGGATATGAGACTCGGCCCTCCGGGCCGGGATTAGGTTGACGTTTTTCAGAGTGATTGCATAACCTTTCTATATGAGAAAGGCAGAAATGTGCCAAAATCCAAAAAAGTGAATAGTCGTCAAATTTTTTTTTCGAATTTGCATCAAAGCTCGACGTTTCATGCACCTTGAACACATTTAGCATCAAAAATAAAAATTCTATTTTTAATTTTTCCTATAGTTTATATGAGAAATTTCTGTGTGGCCGCACTCTTAAACCCGTAATTCCGGAACCAGAATTCCGATCGATCCAAAATTCAATAGCAGCCGATGGGAAGGTTGCACCTTTCATTTGAGACTAAGTTTGGGCAAATAAGTCCAGCCATCTCTGAGAAAAATGAGTGACATTATTTGACACATACGCACATACATACACACACATACAGACTTTTTCCGATCTCGACGAACTGAGTCGAATGGGATATTGTGTTAAGTATGAATGTGATTTGGTTATATTAAACACTTTTAGTTTCGGTTTGAAACTCTTCATCAACTGTCTCTTTATTTCCTCAACTTAATCGACTTATACTAACTAATACATGTAAACCTTAAAGCTAAGTTTCCTATCAGATAGTTAGTTTCGTTCTAATAGGCGGGGCTTCGAAAGCTCGCCATGAATGTTTCTTACGTCTAAAGTTACTTCTATGGCTGTCTCGCCAGTGTGCGTATATGTTTATGGAGAAAGGAGGGGCTTAGTCGAATAGTCAATTCTCTTGCGTCATTTTCTCTCTACTCTCTTGTTCGCTTCGCATCGGTATTTTGAGCTGACCTTCATGGCTTAGCCGGTGCTGCCTGTCTTAATGTTTTTGTTTGTTGAATTTTGCTGTGGTATGACTTTACTGTTCGGAAGGCATGATTTATTACGGTCAAGTTTTCGTTCTTGGTTTTGGGTTTAAGTTTGCGTTGTATTTTTTATTGCGCGCTAGAAACATGCATATGTTTTGAGATTTGGACGTGAGTTTGGTTCTGTGGCTTGTATGTAGATCGGTTTTCCGGTTTGAATGTAGGTCTGTTTACGAGGTGCTAAAGATGCAGGTCTGTTTTAGAAATGTGTTTGGTTGATTATTACTAGCTGTGAAAAACATAGTTGTTTGGTACTGTACATGTTGTCTTTTGTACGAAGTGGGTTTTTGTGTCAATGGGGCTAAGTGTTATGCTTGGAATTCATGGTCTGACTGTTTGATTTATTTAAGCGCTGTCATTAATTTTCGTGTGCTATGGTTTTCGTCATGTTCGATGTAAGATTGTCGAGTCGTGGGAAACTATCGGCTTGAGATACAATGTTGCGTCGTAGGTTGGGTCAATTGATATTATGTTTGGGGTATGGTTGATATTGGTGTAGTACAGGTATAGTACAGGTATAGTACACCGTCCTCCTTAAGATCAAGGTATGGCGTAGTGGAATGAAGTCATAGCTTGATGTTTATTATTTTGTTGCTAAGGGTGTATATGTTATAATAACTTTGGTTCCTTAATGTGTAAATTGTAACAATATGATTTGATTTTATACATGATTACGTTTTAATTAGTCTATTTTTGTGTACTATTATTAGTTTTTTTGTTTTGGCGTCCATTATGTGGCAATTTGGGTCTAAAATCTGTTTTACAACATAGGGTCCTTCATAGAAAGGGTCTAATTTTTTTCTGTTTTCTATTTTTAAATAAACTGTATCGTTAATCTTCAATTCTATGGGGTTTGTATCATTTTCTGCTGTTTCTGTTCTCTTTATCTTTTGTGTGTGCAATCTATTTTGTGCTATTTCGTTTGATTTTTGTAACTTAAATTTCAATTCGTTATTGTAGTGTTCGAAGTTGTATACCGGTTGGGTTCCTTTCTCGAAGATTTCTTGTGGTAGTTTAGCTTTGTTTCCGAAAACTAGTTCATGGGGAGTGAATCCATGGTCTGAATGTGGGGTTGTATTATAATTGAAAGCGTAAAATTTTAACCATTCGTCCCAGTCAGTCTGGTGTTCATTAATAAAAGATCTTAGATACTCGCTTAAACATCTGTGATTTCTTTCTAATGCGCCAATTGTCTGTGGGTGGTAGGCTGTACTGAATCTTTGTTTAATTTGTAATGTTTTGCATATTTGTTCAAATATCTCGTTATTGTATTCGGTACCTTGGTCTGAACGTAACACTGAAAATGTACCATATTGTAATATAAAATCGTTTACTAGTGCCTTGGCTACTACGTTTGCTTCTTTTGTTGCGACTGGTATAAATACAACATATTTTGTTAACAGTTTTTTCGGCATTTAATTAGCAAGGGACTGGAAGGTGAAGTATATTTTTCAATATTTAGAGCCATAGTACTCAAGGGAGAGCAAGGTGTTGAAAGGAGAAAGTTTAGAAAAGCGTGGAAGGATCATATATGCAAGCTTAGAGCTCACCGGCGACTTAACCTTTTGTCTGCTACCGTAGGGGTCAGGGTCTTTTGGCATTAGAAATGCGAATCACCTGAGTCTACGGCATGTCCGAACAAGCGTAAAGTAACTTGTTACTTCATGCTGTCGGAACCGACAAAAATGGGGATTCATCGTTGCAGCGTTGGGTGAAAGCTGCCGACACCGTGCAAATCAGCAACACATGTGACCATATTGTCACAGACGCTGAGACATTCACAATAGTCGATAAAATAAAATCACTCAGGCAGGCAATTGGTGAGGGAACAAACAAAACTGGCTCATTCAATGAGTTTCAACGTCGCAAATGCTTAGTGTGGAAGTTTACCGTGACTTAACTTTTTGTCGGTTCTGACAGCATGAAGTAACAAGTTACTTTACGCTTGTTCGGACATGCCGTAGACTCAGGTGATTCGCATTTCTAATTCCAAAAGACCCTGACCCCTACGGTAGCAGACAAAAGGTTAAGTCGCCGTTGAGCTCTAAGCTTGCATATATGATCCTTCCACGCTTTTCTAAACTTTCTCCTTTCAACACCTTGCTCTCCATTGAGTACTATGGCTCTAAATATTGAAAAATATACTTCACCTTCCAGTCTTACTAATTAAATGCCGAAAAAACTGTTGACAAATTGATTCAATAGGTCGTTAACAAAAATGGTTAACAAAAAAATGGTAAAAATATTTTGTTAAATCGCATTGTATACTAACTACATATCGGTTATTGTTATTGCTTTTTGGTAATGGGTCTACAGTATCTATTGATATTACTTCAAATGGGTGAGATGGAGTTGTTGTGATAATTTGTTTTTCTATCGTGTGTTTGATTACTTTGTTTCTTTTACATAGTTCACAGATTTGGACAAATTCTGCTATTGTTTGTTTCATTTTGTCCCATTTGTATATTTCTCTTAGTTGAAAGTATAGTCTGTATTGACCTATGTGTCCTCCGCACAGTGGCACGACTTAGAACAAAAGGTGGACTAAAGTCCAAACTTTACCGCATCGGTTCAAATAGGACGTTTTTATGTAATTTTGGTGCGCTGGATTCGTTTTTGATATTAAAACATTTTAAAAATAAACATTTACCATTCATTAGGGTGCCCAAAAAATTTTTTTTTCGAAATCGTTCTTAAAATTTGTGTATGTTAATTTTCGTGTGCTAAATCGTTTTTTATATGAACACTTGTAAAAAAATTCATTATACATTAGGGTGGCTCAAAAATAATTATTTTGTTGTGAAGGTTCAAAATTTTTTTAAAGAAATTTTTGTGCGCTATTTTGGTTATGAAAATAGAAACTAACTTTACTACTTATTAGAGTGGCTCAAAAGTAAATATATTGTCTTTTGTAATGATTTTTTTCAATAGTAAATTTGAAATTTATTTTCCACATTGAAACGAATTGATTGTCATCTCATTATGGGGTTTTAGAAATGACTATTTTGTTTTTAAGGATCAAATAAGATGTGTTAGACTAATTTTGGGACGTTTAATTCATTATTGGGTTACTTGACATGAAAACTACATTTTCATTCATTTCCAAAACAAACATTTTGAGCGTCTTAGTGGAATGTTGATTTACATTCACTAATCAACAAGATTTTTTTTCACAGGTGTGTTTTAAGTTACTTAGATTGCTTATTTCATATCTTAAATAAAAAATCCAAACCCCTTTTTTCGCGTAAAAATTAAAAATGGTCTTATTTTACATGGATAATATCGCATACCCTTAAGCTATATCAGTGCTATGCAAACTCGGATCAAAATAGTCTCACCAAATAACTAGAACTCAACTGTGTTCACTCAATTTGACAGTTATTGCATAAGTTAGCAAAAATAGTTCCAGAAACATTTTGACATATTTCAGATGGTTGAGAATATTTACTGATTTTTAAACATTCTTAATACCTTTACCACCTAAAAACCAAACTTCCCAATCGGTTTCTTATTCTTGATCACTAGAATAACCCTTGTAGATCATGCTCTCAATGCTATTTGAAAGTTGTGTATGTATTAATGTCATTATTCTAGCTATAAAGTGATTATTCAAATTCAATATCACTAATAATCATGCGTCTCCATTGACAGTTTTTTTAAATTTTGATTGCTTATCGCAAGTTTTCGCAAAACTAGCATAGACTCATTTTAAAGAGAAAATTAAAAGCTTTCGAATGAGTATAGTGTGATCGCGGGCATTCACGGGCGTCGTTGTTGTTATCGCATTAGAAGTTCGAATTCAATAAAAAATCATGACAAACAGTTATCTAAACACTAACTAAACCAACTAGTGACTAATTTTTGGCGATTTTACGATGTAATTTTATCACACGGATAATTTTGGTGAAGTAATGCAATGCATAAAATCAACCGTTTTTTTGAAAAATGAAAATAATCGTATGTAGTTCCTATGGTCAAATAATGCAAAAAACACTTGAGTTATGACCTTCAAAAAGCTGTCAAAAATCCATTTTACGTTCAAATCACCTAAAATCTCGCGAAAATGTCTCTGATGGCTCAGCTGATACGAGCAAAACACTAGTGGGAATATCGCATAACCTTCATATACGGACTTAAGTCCGGGCTCGTCCCACTGTGCTCCGGTGTATTATGGTAATCGTGTAGAATTTTCTTGATTTCTGTACTTTTCGTTATTAATGTTGGTGGTTTGTATAAGATTATTTCTATCAAATGTACTTGTGCATTTGATATTATTTTAAAGTTTTCAATTGATATCATTTGGAATAATTTGTCGTTAATAGATAGCGCGATTTTTTGCTGTTTAAGGTTTTTCAATGTTTCTTCTAATTTTTGTAGTGCAAACTCTAACGTTTGACTTCCGTTTAATACTTGTTTAATTTGCGCGATGTATTTCTCATTTTTCTTTATAATAAATGTCATTTCTTTCTTATCGATTTTTGTTTCTTGTTCTAATAATTTGTTAGTTTCTGAAGGGTTGTTGGTCATGTACGTCGAGAGGTGATCAATCTCTTTCGGTACGCCTTCTTGTTGTGCTAGATTATTTAATGGTTTACGAGTCATAGACCTCGTTGTTACTTTTAATATATTTTTTAGTTCATCCGATGTTGTCACTATTCGCGATAAAGCATCGGGTCCTACGTTTCCTTTGCCTGGGATAAATTCTATTGTAAAGTCATATTCTTCTAAGTCAAGACGCATTCTTGTTACTTTAGAAGTTGGGTTTTTCATTCCGAACAAATAAACTAATGGTCTGTGGTCTGTCTGTACTTTAAATTTTCTGCCGAATAAATAAGGTTTAAAGTAGTTGATAGCCCAATGAATGGCTGTTAACTCTTTCAAAATGACAGGTTTATTTTTTTTTTCCTGGTTCAAAAGTTTTGCTGGCATAAGCCACTGGTAAATTTCCATGTTCTGTCTGTTGAGCTAAAACTGCTCCGCATCCTATGTCTGAAGCATCTGTCGTGAGTATAAATTCTTTTGAAAAATCTGGGTATTGTAGTATTGTAGGTGATAGTAAACAATTTTTGCCTTTCTCGTTAAAAAAAAGGCTATGCAATCACTGTAAAAATCGACTTTTTAACCGAGGCCCGGAGGGCCGAGTGTCATACACCATTCGATTCAGTTCGTCGAGATCGGCAAATGTCTGTGTGTGTATGTATTTTTTTTTTTTTTAACAATGGAGAAGACCTTTATGTCCTAGCCCAGTACACGTGCTATTGGTAGGGTCCAATCTACCGCACGGGGTGCACTGGGGGCGTGTCGGACTCGAATGGTGACCAGCCATTAATACCGACTAAACTCCATTGGGCTCCGCCATCCATCCCCAGGAACTACCTTTCGGCATTACTTCTGGGGGGATGGCCGTACTTAGCGTACGCTCTCACTCGTGCCTTACATTCTCGCACACTCGCTCCCATCTCGGCATGGGTAGACCATACCTTCGTCTATCATCCGCCAATTCACTCACTCAACTCCTCGCCTGCTGCTCGGCGCTCCATGCTCTCTGCAGCCGGCAGGCAATCTGAGTGGTGGCAGTCGAAACTGCGTTCCACTTCTCTACCGCTTGGCACATCCCCTGTACAAGGGTATCAGGGGTTGTGTCCAAGCCGCAGACGCCTAGCATAGCGCCTCTTTCGACGTCGAAGCGGGGACATACGAATAGTACGTGCTCCGCATTTTCGTCGACACCTGGGCAGTCTGGGCAGACTGGGGCCTCAGCGTGCCCAAACCTGTGGAGGTACTGTCGGAAACAGCCATGGCCTGACAGGAATTGTGTCAGATGGAAGTGAACTTCCCCATGGGGTCTTCCCACCCAGCTAGATATGTTGGGTATCAGCCGGTGGGTCCACCTACCTCTCGACGAGTTGTCCCATTCGCGTTGCCATCTGGCGACCGAGGTCACCCTGGCACGCTCACGGACTCCCCTATTGCCACGCAATTCGAAACAATCTTCGTCTTCCCGGATGACCAGCCCGACTGGCATCATACCCGCTATCACGCAGGATGCATCATGTGATACCGTGCGGTAGGCAGATATCACTCTGAGACACATCAAGCGATAGGTGCTCTCCAATTTGCGACGGTAACTGGTTACTCCCAGTGCCCTCGCCCAGGACGGTCCACCGTACCTAAGAATAGATACGGCGACACCGGCCAGTACCCTGCGTCTACTGGCGCACACCTTGAAGCTGTTGGACATCATCCTCGATAATGCCGCAACAGCCACCGAAGCCTTCTTGCACGCATAGTCGACATGACTGCCGAAGGTCAGCTTGTCGTCTATGATGGCCCCAAGAATCTTCAGACTCCGCTTAGAAGTTATCTCAACTTCTCCCGCTTGGATAACTGCTTGTTGTGCCGACTTGCGGTTATTGACAACAACCACCTCCGTCTTGTGATGGGCGAGCTCCAGGCCTCTCGCGCTCATCCATTCCGCCACTATGCTTATCGCGTGTGTCGCCGTTAGTTCTACCTCTGAGATTGACTCCCCGTAGACCGCCAGGGTGACATCATCGGCAAAACCGACGATTTTCACACCCGGAGGGTACTTTAGTCTCAGAACCCCGTCATACATAAGGTTCCATAGTACCGGGCCCAGGATTGAACCTTGCGGAACTCCTGCGGTAATAAGAACACTTTGCTGACCGGCATCGGTCTCGTATAGTAGTACACGGTTCTGGAAGTAGCTTTCCAAGATCCGGTACAGGCCCACCGGCAGGCCAAGCCGGTGTAACGAGAGCGCGATGGCATCCCAGCTTGCGCTGTTGAATGCGTTCTTCACGTCAAGTGTCACTAACGCGCAATATCGAATGCCCCGCCTCTTCCGTTGGATCGCTATCTCGGCAGTCCTTACCACTGAGTTGATAGCGTCCACCGTGGACTTTCCCTTTCGAAAACCGAACTGATTACTTGACAGGCCCTCCATACCTTCTGCGTATGGAGTTAGCCTGTTGAGGATAATCCTCTCAAGCAATTTGCCCGTCGTGTCAATCAGACAGATTGGTCTGTACGCCGATGGGTCGCCAGGCGGCTTCCCGGCCTTCGGCAACAGTACCAGCTTCTGCCTTTTCCATCTATCCGGAAAACGGCACTCGTCAAGGCATCTCTGCACAGCCAACCTAAACATGTTCGGGTTCGCAATGATTGCTGACTTGAGAGCGCTGTTTGGAACTCCATCAGGCCCTGGAGCTTTATTCACCGCTAGAGAATTAGCAACTGCAAGTAGCTCTTCGTTCGTCACCGGGGCCACCATGTCGTCCGTACCCGCCGTGCCTTGCGGCGCTGGGGGCCAGGGACTTATGGTTCGGGACGGGAAGAGTACTTCGATAATTCTCGCCAACCGTTCTGGCGACCGTTCAGGAGGTGAGGAGCCCCCTTTGGTCTTTGCCATCACGATCCTGTAGGCATCGCCCCACGGATTCACGTTGGCCTCCTCGCACAATTTGTCAAAACACGCTCTCTTGCTGCGCTTGATGGCCTTGTTAAGGGCCGATTTCGCAGCACGAAACACTTCACGTCGTTCCACTCTACCCTCCTCAGTGCGGGCTCGCTGCATCCTACGTCTAGCTTGTAGGCAAGCTGACCGTAGGGCTGCGATCTCAGCACTCCACCAATATACCGAGCGTCTGCCATTTCTTGGCAGGGTCTTCCTCGGCATAGTGGCGTCGCACGCGCGTGATAGAACAGCTACCAGCGCATCCCCGCTTAGACTGTCGGTGTTGGCCTCCAGTCCCAGGGCCGCGGTGAAAACTTCGCTGTCGAAGTGATTGGTCTTCCACCCGCGTACCTGACAGGGATTACCCGCCCTAGAATGCTGCACACCAAAGTTGATCCTGAAGCGTATTGCTAGGTGATCACTATGGGTGTAGCCTTCGTCTACCCTCCAGTCCATGTCTGGGACCAAACTTGGACTGGCAAACGTTACGTCAATCCACGACTCGACCCCATTCCTACGGAATGTGCTAGCGGAACCATCATTGACTAGCACTGCGTCGAGTTTCGCAAGCGCCTCCAGAAGCGCTTGGCCCCTACCATTTGTATAGCGGCTGCCCCACTCCACCGCCCAAGCGTTGAAGTCACCCGCTATGACAAATGGCTTTCGTCCCACCATGTCAGACGAGAGCCTATCGATCATCTGGTTGAACTGTTCTATTGGCCACATAGGTGGGGCATAGCAGCTACAATAGAACACACCATTGATCTTGGCAATCGCGACACCCTCCGCAGAGGACTGTACTACCTCCTGGACCGGGAACCGACCCGTTGCACAGATTGCCGCCATTCCAGACCCGTCCGCCACCCAGTTGCCGTTGTCGGCAGGGACGTTGTACGGGTCGGATAGAAGGGCGACATCTGTCCCCGACTCCAATACCGACTGCCACAGTAACTGCTGAGCAGGTGCGCAGTGGTTAAGATTCAGCTGTGTGACGATTGCCATTGCTTCCTCTTTCCCGCCTCCCCGAAGGGACAAGCAGGTCCGCCCATAACATGGTTGCGGCCCTGCTTCTTGCTAGCGCAGATGAGACACTTGGGTGCCCTCTCGCATTTCAGCGCCTTGTGTCCCTCCTCGCCGCAGCGACGACACAACTTGCTCCTGTCTGGGCCCTTACAGTCGTATGACTTGTGGCCTGGCTCCAGACATTTAAAACATCGGTCCACTGAAGGCGGCTGGAGTATGCTAACTGGGCATACTGACCATCCGATCTTCAACTTCCCTTTGTCGGTTACTTTCTTGGCTTCCGCGGCCGGTAACTTGAAGTAAGCTACCTGCGTGCCAAGCAACCGCTCCCTGATACGTACAGAGTTCTGATCGATCTCGACGCCGCACTGCTGCTTAACGGCCGAGACGACGTCCTCTGCGTTTGTGATCTCGTCCAGTTGCTTACACTGGAGAGTCACTTCCGCTCCCAACGACCTCACCTGAGCGCCGTTTCCCAAGACCTCTTGGGCCAACCTCCTATACGTTGCTCCATTGGATTGTGATCCACGCTTCAGCACCAAGATCATTTCGCCATCTTTGGTGCGTCTGACGCTTCGCACATCCTGTCCTAAATTCGAGAGGCTTTCGGCCGCCCGCATCGATTTTAGGACATCCGCATAGCTGCCCCCGTTGGTTTTCACCAGCAGGGCCTCTCCTCTATCCCTCGCCTTCTTCTTAGCGGGTCGAGGTGCGTTGGACTTCCGCTCCCTGCTGACCACCTGCCATTCGCCATCTTGTACCGATGGCGCCGGCAGGCTGGTGCCAGGTCGCTCCGCAGTGCACGTCCGATTGGCGGCTTTCGCTTTTTTAGGCTGGGAAGTCGCCTTCTCGGGACGCCGCCCTGCGGGATCCTTCGCACCCGGATCCGCACCTCCCAAGCGACGTTTGGCCTTGTTGGTTGCCCGTCGTTTGGCATTGCTGCGCGTGCCTACATTAGGCCTAGGCCGCTTCGCAGTCTCCCCCTCCATTAAGCGTTTGGTGGCCGATAAGGCGAAATCTATCGCCTCCTGCGCCATCGTCGCTCCGCCATGGAAGGAGAAGGCCTCGGTTTGGATACCGCGGTCGGCCTTCTCTCTTTCCGTCAACCTCTTCATGTAGGCTACTTGTTCTTGTCTTGCGACTCGAACAGCCTGACGAAGCACCAGCAGGTTCTGTTTTAGATCCTTACTGATGTTACTCCTCCCGCTTGTGAATTCGATGATACTATCCAGCTGCTTGACCACTTCCTGCATCGCAGGTAGTGGTCCGCCAAGCGTGCTGGTAGTATCATCTCCTACCACATCCATTTCACCTTTGGTGCCGTTATTTGCGGCCACCTTCGCTCCGTTGTCAGCCCCTGTTGGGGGAGACCTCGCCAGACCCCCTTTGGCAAAGGGGTTCAGCGCCGTAAACGCTTCCGCCTCCTTATCGCATACTTTTTTATTGTTATTGCAAAGACTCATATTAAAACCCACGAGTTGCGCGAGAAAATAGGTCCGCCACGCCAGAGCTCCGCATTAACGTGGTAAGAGACACTTACTGTGGGGGGTGCCCAGGTACCCCACAGGCTCCGTTAACGATCGGGCATCTTTTTCACCCCCCCCGATCATTCATCCCTCGGCACGGATCGCTTCACGCCTTGGAATTGGGGTTACCCCGTTTGGTGGGCCCATATCACCGGAACGGGTGGTCCGTAGCGTTATTGTATGCCGGCAACTACACGGCCCCCCTTCCCTGTCAGCATACGACCATAGTCCCAACGAGTTGGCTACCCGAACATTCCTATGGCTACTCGTATCCCAGCCGGTTCCGCGGGGAGGTAGAGATAAGAGTTCCTGGGCAAGAGGCTAAGGACCACTGTGGCTAACCACCGGGTCTGTATTGCGCATTGCCCAGGCATTTGCCGGCCTGTGTGTGTATGTATGTGTGTGTATGTGTGTGTATGTGTGTGCGTGTGTCATTTAAACTCACACAATTTTCTCAGAGATGGCTGAACCGATTTCCGCAAACTTAGTTTCATCTGAAAGGTATAACGCTCCCATAAGCTGCTATTGAATTTTTAGTTGATCTGACTTCCGGTTCCGGAGTTATGGGTTGAAGAGTGCGGTCACACAGCAAATTCCCATATAAACTGGTACCACCACGATGTTCAAATGATGTAAAACATATCAAAATTGATGTAACATTACTCTAGTTTGCGGGTCTGGATCACTCATGATCAATCAAAGCAGCTTTGACCACATTGGCCACCTATGACGGTTCATGACGCCCCCGGGGAACCCGCCAAGTTCCTAAGCTAATATCACACTCATTCCCCAACGAATTCTCTACCGATTGTTACAAACTTGATTTCAAATGAAAGATACAGTAATACCATTGACTGCTGCTGAATTTCATTCGGTTCTGACTCTTGCTTCCGGAGTTACAGGGGTGTTAGTAAGGATACACTGGAATATCCCACATAAATCGGTACAATAGTAATACCTCAGAGGCTAACAACTATTGAAATGGTCACCAAATTTCTTCTAATCGCAGATCTAGATCACTGATTGACAATCAAACATTCTTTGAATATATTGTCTACTATCGACGATTCCGGAAGTCCGGAATTCCGGGCATATTCCACAATTAAAGTCACATCGGTTCATCGGTGATGACTGAACCGATTTTCTCAAACCAAGTCTCAAATGGAAGGCAAAATATGCAGTTGAGTATTGCCTCGCCGCCCCTCCCCCCCCCCCGCCTTGCCATTACGCCTCCCTCCTTCATCACTCCCCTCCTCTTGGACCACCCTCACGCCCGCATTTCCTTCATCCACCCTGTATACCGAAATAAGATGAAGGATTTCTGACGCATCCTCCACTCCCACTCTACTAACCACCCATTCCCTCCACTTTCAAACCCATTCCACCAAGATTTCAAAATATAATCACATGAAGATAACATTGAACTCATGCTGATTAAGCTAATTAAATATTATTCTTTTGCTTTTCTCATATAGAAAGGTTATGCAATTGCTCCAAAAACCGACTGTTCAACTGAGGCCCGGAGGGCCGAGTCTCATATAACATTCGACTCAGTTCGCCGAGATCGCAAAATAACTGTGTGTATGTATGTGTGTATGTATGTGTGTATGTATGTATGTATGTATGTATGTATGTATGTATGTATGCATGCATGTATGTATGTATGTATGTATGTATGTATGTATGTATGTATGTATGTATGTATGTATGTATGTATGTATGTATGTATGTGTGTATGCATGTATGTGTATGTGCGGATTTGTAAACAAAATGTCCACAATGTCCAATGTTTACAACCTAAGATTCAAATGAAAGGTATAATATTCCCTATTAAATTTCATTTTCAACCGACATCGTGTTCCGGATTACGAGTTGAAGAGTATGGTTACAAAACAAAATTTATTGATTTGTCCACATCGGTTTCTCGGAATTTTCTGAACCGATTTTGACAAACTTGATTTTAAATGAGAGATCCATCAGCTGCTGTTGAATTTTGTGTGGATCCGAGTTCTTGTTCCTGAATTACAGGGTGATACGTACGATCACGCAGCAAATCCCGATTCTAACGAATTCAGCGATGAATGTAAAAAGGAGAATTTTTTTCCAAAATGTAAACACAACTGTTGAATTTGTAGATCTAGGTCACCAACAGTCATTCAAAGTCTCTTTGGCCACACTGGCCACCATCGACGGATCCGGAAGCATCCAAATTCAGAATAACGGTTATATTGGTTATTAAATTCCATCTCCATCCGACTTCCGGCTCCGGAGTTACGGGTTGTGGAGTGCGATCACATAGAAAACTCCGATTCAAACCGATTCCGCGATGAATGCAAAAAGGTGCTCTTATATATCTTTACCAAGTGTAATAAGAATGAAAGACATTTCCATAATGTTATATTGTACGAACCAGCTATTAAATCATAGTTTGGAGAAATGAGAAAGGCACAATTGCACCGCTAGGTGGATTAAAACAGGTTTTTAAAGTGATAAATGCTTTTTGGCAATTTTCTGTCCATACAAATGTTGAGTTTTTCTTAAGAAGTTGGTTCAAGGGGTTATTATGCTATTATGGAAAAATTTGGTACAAATTTTCTGTAGTAGTTGCAAAAGGCTACGAATCGTCTAACTTCATCAGGATTAGTTGGTATTGGGTAATTCAGGATAGTGCTAAATTTTGAGTCGTCGGGTAACATACCTTGGTCTGTTATCTTATGTCCAAGATACGTCACTTCGGTGTTGAAAAATTTGCATTTTTGAGCGTTGAGTTTTAAATTATAGTATCTCAAGCGTTCAAACACTTGTTGTAAATTTGAAAGGTGATGGTTTATTGAGCATCCAATAACTACAATATCATCAATGTATATGAAAGCTAATTCCGGTGTTAAGCCTGCCATGGCAATTGTCATCATACGTTGAAAGCTGTTTGGGCTTATATTCAGTCCAAATGACAATCTAGTGAACTGATAATGTCCACTTCTTGTTGAAAATGCTGTGAATTTTCTGGATTCTTCGTCGAGGGGTATTTGGTGAAATCCTGACATAAGATCTAGAGTTGTAAAATATTTGGCTCTACCAAGTTGGTCTAGAATATCGTCAATTCTTGGTAATGGAAATTTGTCTGCTAAAATTTTCTTGTTCAGTTGTCTAAAATCGACAACTAGACGCCATTTTTTGTCATTATTGTTCGATTTTTTGGGCACAAGCAGAATTGGTGAATTATAAGAAGATATCGAGGGCTCTATTATTTTATCTTAAAGCATTTTATTCACTTGTTTATCGATTTCGTCGTATTGCGAGTGAATTGTTTTATAGTTAGGTATGTAGACAGGAATATTATCGTTAAGTGTGATGTTCTGAGAATAGAAATTATTTTGGGTTACCTCTTCTTCGGGTAGGCGAAAGATATCTTGATATCTATTAATTAATTCTATAAACTCGTCTCTAGCATATGGCGGAACTTGTTCCAGATTAATGTTCTTGAGAATAGAATTGCATCTATTATCAATTTTATTTTTATTAATATTATTATTATTGCTGTTACGTGTACTTAATATAGAATAATCACGTAAAGGTCTTAATGTAGGATTAAATTGTGTGTAAGGTATATATATATTGGGTAATTGTTTGTATTTACAAATTTTACAAATGGTTTTGTTGCGGATATTATTGAATTTCCACAGAAAACACCTTGGCAAATTTCTTTGGAGTGTACTACCATATCCTCAGAAATTCTTAAATGTGGTATTCTTCTAATGACTTCACTACGGCTAGGAAGCATGAAGCCTTTATTTAAATTATCTTCTATGGGTATTGATATTTGTATATTTTGTATATTGAATGTAAGTATCCAACATTCATAATCGATGATACATTTATAATTGGCTAAAAAGTCACGGCCTAAAATTCCGTCAGCTTGAATCGGCAAATTAGGGTTTACTAGATGAAAATCGTGGTTTAGTTTAAGTGTATTGTTGAAACATAATGTAGTATTAGTTATTCCTAAAGTTTCTATGCTATTTTCGGTTATTCCGGTTAATTTAATTTTATTACTAGTATTTACATGTTGGTCTGGGTGGATATTTTGTGCTTTGAACAATGAAATATCTGCACCTGTATCAATGATGAAACTACAAATTTTATCTCCAGTCATGTGCACTTTAACTTGAATAAAATTTGATGCGTTTAGATTAAATGTCGGTATAGGTAAGCCTTTCGGTAACAGTTGTTCACGTGGTCGACATCTGTGGACACCTGTTACTGGGGGGCTAAAAAATGATTAGTATCGGGCTAGCTGGTAATATTGCTAGTTGTTGGTTGTTAATTGGTGGTCTTTGCGTATCGTTTGCTGTTGTTTGTGAGAGGTGTGATTCGTTGGTGTAGTACATCTGGGCATTTCTGTTGTACCTGTTTGTGTTAAGGTTAGAGTTTTGATACTGGTTTTGATACTGGATTGTGTATCTGTGCCTGTTATCAAAGTTTGGTGGGTTATATCTGTTATTTGAAATTTGGTGGAAATTCCTATTATTATTTAGAATTTGGTGGAAATTCCTATTGTTTGTAAATGAACCTCTGTGGGCAGGAGTGGGATACCTTGATTGGTATCTTCCCTGGGGGTTTTGATGGAATCTTTCGTTCCTTTGAGGTTGGTACCTGTTATTGTAATTATTTGTAGGATATCTACGTGGGAAGCGATTATTATTTTGGCTTTCCATTCGTCCGGCATGTAATATAATTGGGTTTTCGTTTTTGTTGTCGGTTTGTTCGTTTTCTACCATGAGGTTGATAGCTTCTTCTAGAGAGTCGAATTTTCCCATTCTTAGCATCATTTTCGTTTCTCTGTTTGATGCGGTATTGATAAGTGCTTGGATCGCTGTTTTTCTTGCCATTTTCTTGGCTGTTTCGTCGGGGATGTTTTCATGTACATATGTTTCAGGGAGTTTTTGTGCTAGTTAATCTATTTGTTTTGTGTAGTTTTTGACATCCTCTGAGGGTTTTAGTTTTAGGTTTTTAATGTCGCTGATCACAATGTCCGAATTGCCTTTTTCTGTACAATTCGTTTGGATTTTAGCTATTAGTTCGTCGTATTCAATTGGATTATTGGTAAAAAGATTTCTCGCTTTACCCGTCATTCTGGTCATAATTATTTGTATTGCAGCCAATTTGTTTGCGGCTGGTATTATTGTTTTAGCTACTTTGACAACATCCACGAACGATCTAACTCCTTCTGGGTTACCATCGTACATTGGGATTAGCTGTGCTAAGTGTGACGCTGTTTCGGTGTAAAATGCCATTTTTGTTTTGTTTTTGTACTTAATGTACCATAAGATCAATTTAACTAAGATTTTAAATTTTATTTTGTTAGTTATGTTGGAATCACTGTCGTATTCTTTGTCGGTTATACGGCTTTTATTTAATAAGTCTAAGGTTTTGTTATAAATTACTTGAAGGGCTGAGAATGTCTCAACTTCTTCATTCCATTCCTTCCCTTTTATTCGGTGTTCAAAGGTTTTTAGTAATTTCTTGTATTCTAAGTATATTTCCTCCAACTGAGTTTTTTTCAGTTCTATACTGTGGAGTGTCCTCGGTCTATATTTACTTTTATATATGTTTTTATATTCACGTTTTATATGGTTCTCGATTTCTTTTAATCTATCCATAAAACTTACTATGTAGTTTGTTATAATTTGAGAATAATTTGAGTAAAATTTGATAATTAAATAGAATGTATTTTTATTATATCATTTTAATGTGTGTTTTTTTTTAGTAGTACATATGATAGTATTATTAAAATTTTATTGTAAATTTTTTTTTCACATTTTCTCTAGTTTATATAAAATTTTGGGTACGGAGCATCACTTGTACCTTAGATAATTTAATATAATTTAATATAATTATTATACTAACTATACTACATTTTTCTCCTCTTTTTATTTATATAGATATAGTTTTCTTGATCCTTATTTTTTTCGTTACCTTTCGTCGTCTTCACGTACTCCAGGAACTCGTCCACTAAGTCCCAAGTCTCCTGTGGGATGACGTCCATATTCCGGTAGTTGAAGATCCTCTTCTTGTTATTGCTCTTGTTCGCGTTAGTAAAAAAAAATTCTTCTTTTATTTTTGTCCTTGTGGACCACTGTTCCCTACTTCATTGTAAAAGTTTTTTCTTTATTTTTGTCCTTATGGACCACTGTTCCCTACTTTTCTTTATTACTTTCTTTTTAAACTATTGCGACGCTTCTGGCAGCACTCGTCGCTACCTTTTCGGTATAGTGCTTATGCACTTTTGCTATTGTTTTTGCTATCACGTAGCTTACTGCTACCACTGCTAAGACGCATAGTGCAATACTTTGGGTACTTTGGTGTTGTTCAGTGTTAGAGGTGTTGGTGGCGACGATTTCGTCTGCCGAAAACCAACCCATTATCTATACAAATTTTTCGCACTTTGCACCTTTTTTATTGTCTTGAATGTTCATCACTTGGTATTTTGTTGTTTTTTTTGCGAAAAACGACAACGGGGAATAGATGTCCTATTCCTAAACCACTGGTATGTGCATTACTAGTCTTCACATCACTGATTGTCTGGTGGGTTTTTCATATTGTGCTTTTATTTCAGTTTTCACGCGTACTACTTTCACATCACTCACGTACTACTTTCACATCACATTAAAAAAAATTACACCTTTATTCTTTGATCACAGGTTTTTTTCTCACGGTCGCCATGTGTTAAGTATGAATGTGATTTGGTTATATTAAACACTTTTAGTTTCGGTTTGAAACTCTTCATCAACTGTCTCTTTATTTCCTCAACTTAATCTACTTATACTAACTAATACATGTAAACCTTAAAGCTAAGTTTCCTATCAGATAGTTAGTTTCGTTCTAATAGGCGGGGCTTCGAAAGCTCGCCATGAATGTTTCTTACGTCTAAAGTTACTTCTATGGCTGTCTCGCCAGTGTGCGTATATGTTTATGGAGAAAGGAGGGGCTTAGTCGAATAGTCAATTCTCTTGCGTCATTTTCTCTCTACTCTCTTGTTCGCTTCGCATCGGTATTTTGAGCTGACCTTAATGGCTTAGCCGGTGCTGCCTGTCTTAATGTTTTTGTTTGTTGAATTTTGCTGTGGTATGACTTTACTGTTCGGAAGGCATGATTTATTACGGTCAAGTTTTCGTTCTTGGTTTTGGGTTTAAGTTTGTGTTGTATTTTTTATTGCGCGCTAGAAACAACCTTGAGATTTGGACGTGAGTTTGGTTCTGTGGCTTGTATGTAGATCGGTTTTCCGGTTTGAATGTAGGTCTGTTTACGAGGTGCTAAAGATGCAGGTCTGTTTTAGAAATGTGTTTGGTTGATTATTACTAGCTGTGAAAAACATAGTTGTTTGGTACTGTACATGTTGTCTTTTGTACGAAGTGGGTTTTTGTGTCAATGGGGCTAAGTGTTATGCTTGGAATTCATGGTCTGAGTGTTTGATTTATTTAAGCGCTGTCAGTAATTTTCGTGTGCTATGGTTTTCGTCATGTTCGATGTAAGATTTTCGAGTCGTGGGAAACTATCGGCTTGAGATGCAATGTTGCGTCGTAGGTTGGGTCAATTGATATTATGTTTGGGGTATGGTTGATATTGGTGTAGTACAGGTATAGTACAGGTATAGTACAATATGACACTCGGCCCTCCGGGCCGGGATTAGGTTGACGTTTTTCAGAGTGATTGCATAACCTTTCTATATGAGAAAGGCAAAAATGTGCCAAAATTCAAAAAAGTGAATAGTCGTCAAATTTTTTTTCGAGTTTGCATCAAAGCTCGACGTTCCATGCACCTTGAAGACATTTAGCATCAAAAATAAAAATTCTATTTTTAATTTTTCCTATAGTTTATATGAGAAATTTCTGTGTGGCCGCACTCTTAAACTCCGATCGATCCAAAATTCAAAAGCAGCCGATGGGAAGGTTGCATCTTTCATTTGAGACTAAGTTTGGGCAAATCGGTCCAGCCATCTCTGAGAAAAATGAGTGACATTATTTGACACATACGCACATACATACACACCCACACACACACATACACACACATACACACATACATACACACATACACACACAGACTTTCCGATCTCGACGAACTGAGTCGAATGGGATATGACACTCGGCCCTCCGGGCCAGGATTAGGTTGACGTTTTTCAGAGTGATTGCATAACCTTTCTATATGAGAAAGGCAAAAATGTGCCAAAATCCAAAAAAGTGAATCGTCGTCAAATTTTTTTTTCGAGTTTGCATCAAAGCTCGACGTTTCATGCACCTTGAAGACATTTAGCATCAAAAATAAAAATTCAATTTTTAATTTTTCCTATAGTATATATGAGAAATTTCTGTGTGGCCGCACTCTTAAACCCGTAATTCCGGAACCAGAATTCCGATCGATCCAAATTTCAATAGCAGCCAATGGGAAGGTTGCACCTTTCATTTGAGACTAAGTTTGGGCAAATCGGTCCAGCCATCTCTGAGAAAAATGAGTGACATTATTTGACACATACGCACATACATACACACCCACACACACACACATACACACACATACACACACATACATACACACATACACACACAACTCCGCTAGCGAATGACGGATCCCAATAGTAGCATGTCTGTAATAACATACGTACATGGAACTATTGAGATCCAGAGCTACAGGTCCAAAGCCCTGGTAAAGGAGGATGGTTGTGATGATCCGGGCCGAGATCACCACGTAAAGCAAGGTAGGGCATAACCCCAATTCCAAGGCGTGAAGCGACCCGTGCCGAGGGATGAGTGATCGAGGGGGTGAAAAAGATGCTCGATCGTTAACGGAGCCTGTGGGGTACCTGGGCAACCCCCACAGTAAGCGTCCCTTACCACGCTAATGCGGAGCTCTGGCGTGGCGGACATATATTTCTCGCGCTACTCGTGGGAATTTTCATGGAGCAAAATAAAAATAAAAATAAACAGACGGAGGTGCCAAACCCCTTCGCAAGAGGTGGTTTGGCGAGGTCTCCCCCCCGTGGGGAGAGTAGTGGAACGATGAGTGCTGTACTCGAAAGCACCAGTGACCCCCCAGCAGCGGTAGGCAATACCCCTACCAATGCATCGGAGGGGCCAATAGCTGCGATGCGCAAAGTAGCGAAGCAACTCGATGCTATAATCGACTTCGCTAGCGCAAAGCAGAACATAGCCAAGGAGTTGAAGTTGAGCCTTCTGGAGCTCCGAAAAGCTGTTCGTGTCGCAAGACAGGAACAGCAGGCATATGTTGAGAGGGTGGAATGTCGGGAGAGGCCCGACAGAGAAACCCAGACAGTGGCCTCCAATTGGGAGGAAAGAGAGAAGGTTAATAGAGGTTCACAGACAGTGGCCTTTACCTTCTATGGAGCAGCCACGTCGATCGGAGCGGCGACCGAGTTCCCCTCGAAGGGAAAGGGAAAGGGCAATCGCAAGACGGCATCGAATGCGAAGCGCCCTAGGAAGTCGCCAGGAGAGGGTGCCAAAACCGACACCACTCGGCGTGCAACCGTCAAGGTCAAACGCCGCCTGGGTGAAGTAAGCGAGGGCGAGAGTGACCTCGCTGTTGAGAGCGATGGTACCAGCAACCCGGCACGACCGGGGCAGGGGGGCTCAAACCCCTGGACGCTGGTTACCAAGAAAAAGCCGGCACCGAAACCGGAGGTACCGCGGCCTGCGAGGAAGGCCAAGGACAGAGGCGAAGCCTTGTGGTTAAAAACCGACAAGGACAAATACGCCGATGTCCTTAAATCGATGAAAGCGGCCGAAAGCCTCTCGGCCCTTGGGCAGGATGTGCGTAGCGTAAGACGCACCAACACGGGAGAGATGCTCCTGGTGTTGAAGCGAGGCGCACAATCAAGTGCAATATACAAGGCCTTGGCCCAAGAGGTCCTTGGTGAGGGCGCCCAAATCAGGTCGCTAGGTGCGGAAACAACTCTCCAGTGCAAACACTTGGACGAGTTCGCGACCGCAGAAGACGTCGCCGCAGCCGTCAAGGAGCAATGCGGCGTCACAATCGAGCGGGCCTCTGTGCGATTGAGGGACGGACCCTCTGGCACCCAAGTAGCCTACCTCAGGCTACTGAATGCGGATGCCAAAAAGGTAACCGAGAAAGGGAAGCTGAAGATCGGCTGGTCGGTATGCCCTATTAGTATACCCCAGCCGCCTTCAGTGGACAGGTGCTATCGGTGCCTAGAATCCGCCATAAAGCTTACGAATGCAAAGGCCTAGACAGGAGTAAGCTATGTCGTCGATGCGGCGAGGAGGGGCATAAAGAGCGGGGGTGCACTAAGGCATATAAGTGCCTTATCTGCACCTCTAAGAAGCAAGCCCATAAACATGCTATGGGCGGACCTTCGTGTCCCTTCGGCGAGTTAAATAAGAAGAAGCCGTGAGAGTCACACAGCTAAATCTTAACCATTGTGCAGCAGCCCAACAGCTGCTGTGGCAGTCGGTCTCGGAGTCGAGGACAGATGTCGCCCTATTATCAGACCCGTACAGCATCCCTGCCGGCAACGGCAATTGGGTGTCGGACGGGTCTGGAATGGTGGCAATCTGTACAACGGGAAGGTTCCCGGTTCAAGAGGTAATACACCCCTCGCCGAGGGTGTGGCGATTGCCAAGATCAATGGTGTGTTCTATTGCAGCTGCTACGCCCCACCAAGGTGGCCAATAGAACAGTTCTACCAGATGATCGACAGGCTCTCGTCGGACCTCGTGGGCCGGAAACCGGTAGTAATAGCGGGAGACTTCAACGCTTGGGCAGTGGAGTGGGGCAGCCGCTGTACAAATAGCAGGGGTCAAGCGCTAATGGAAGCGTTTGCGAAACTCGATACTGTGCTAGCTAATGATGGCTCCGCTAGTACATTCCGTAGAAACGGAGTGGAGGCGTGGATTGATTTGACCTTTGCCAGCCCGAGTCTGGCTCCAGGCATGGAATGGAGGGTAGACGAAGGCTACACCCATAGTGATCATTTAGCAATCCGCTTTAAGATCAACTATGGTGTGCAGCATCCGAGGGCGGGAGATCCCTGTCAGGTACGCGGGTGGAAGTCCAATCACTTCGACAGCGAAGCTTTCACCGCGGCCCTGGGACTGGAGGCCAACACCGACAGTCTAAGCGGGGATGCGCTGGTAGCTGTTCTACCACGCGCGTGCGACGCCACTATGCCGAGAAAAACACTGCCAAGAAACGGTAGATGCCCGGTATACTGGTGGAGTGCCGAGATTGCAGCTCTACGGTCAGCCTGTCTCAGAGCTAGACGTAGGATGCAAAGAGCTCGCACCGAGGATGCAAGAGAGAACCGCCGTGAAGTGTTTCGAGCTGCGAAATTAGCCCTTAACAAGGCTATTAAAAGCAGCAAGAGAGCGTGTTTCGACAACCTGTGTGAGAGTGCCAACGCGAATCCGTGGGGTGACGCCTACCGGATTGTGATGGCCAAGACCAAAGGGGGCTCCTCACCCCCAGAACGGTCTCCGGACCGGTTGGCAACGATTATCGAAGTACTCTTCCCGTCTCGAGCCACAAGCCCCTGGCCACCTGCACTACGAGACAGTGCGGGCACGGTCGAAATGGTGGCTCCAGTGACGAACGAAGAACTACTCGCAGTGGCTAAATCCCTAGCAATGAACAAAGCTCCAGGGCCGGATGGAGTCCCGAACAACGCTCTCAAGGCAGCGATCATAGCGAACCCGAACATGTTCAGGCTAGCTATGCAGAGATGCCTTGACGAGTGCCGTTTCCCCGATAGATGGAAAAGGCAGAAACTGGTGCTGTTGCCGAAGCCCGGGAAGCCGCCAGGCGACCCATCGGCGTACAGACCAATCTGTCTGATAGACACGACTGGCAAACTGCTTGAGAGGATCATCCTCAACAGGCTCACCCCGTACGCGGAAGGTACGGACGGTCTGTCAAGCAACCAGTTTGGCTTTCGGAAGGGTAAGTCCACAGTGGACGCTCTCAACTCAGTGATAAATACTGCCGAGATAGCGATCCAACGAAAAAGGTGAGGTATTCGATACTGTGCGTTAGTGACACTTGACGTGAAGAATGCATTCAACAGCGCAAGCTGGGATGCCATCGCGCTCTCGTTACACCGGCTTAGCCTACCGGTGGGTCTGTACCGGATCCTGGAAAGTTACTTCCAAAACCGCGTACTGCTATACGAGACCGATGCCGGTCAGAAAAGGGTTCCGATTACCGCCGGAGTCCCGCAGGGCTCGATCCTAGGCCCGGTGCTATGGAACCTCATGTATGACGGGGTTCTGAGACTGAAGTTCCCTCCTGGGGTCAAGATCGTCGGCTTTTCCGACGACGTAACCTTGGAGGTCTACGGGGAGTCAATTCCTGAGGTAGAACTAACCGCAGAACACGCGATTAGCACGGTGGAGGAATGGATGAGCGCGAGAGGCCTGGAGCTCGCTCATCATAAGACGGAGGTAGTTATCGTCAACAACCGCAAGTCGGCACAACATGCAGTTATCCATGTGGGAGAAGTCGCGATCACTTCACAGCGAAGTCTGAAGTCTCTCGGGGTCATTATAGACGACAAGCTGACCTTCGGCAGCCATGTCGACTATACGTGCAAGAGAGCGTCGACTGCTGTTGTGGCACTATCGAGAATGATGTCCAACAGCTCAAAGGTGTGCGCCAGTAGACGTAGGTTACTGGCAGGCGTTGCCGTATCTATTCTCAGGTACGGCGGCCCGTCATGGTCAAGAGCACTGAGGGTAACCAGTTACCTACAGAAACTGGAGAGCACCTACCGCGTGATGTGCCTCAGAGTGATATCTGCCTACCGCACGGTATCACACGATGCATCCTGCGTGATAGCGAGCATGATGCCAGTCGGGCTGGTCATTCGGGAAGATGAGGAGTGCTTTGAGCTACGTGGAAATAGGGGAGCCCGCGAGCGCACCAGGGTGACCTCGGTCGCCAGATGGCAGCGTGAGTGGGACAACTCCTCGAAAGGTAGGTGGACCCACCGGCTGATACCTAGCATATCGAGCTGGGTGGGAAGACCCCATGGGGAAGTTCACTTCCACCTGACACAATTCCTGTCAGGCCATGGCTGTTTCCGTCAGTACCTCCACAGGTTCGGGTACGCGGAGGTCCCAGTCTGCCCGGACTGCCCAGGTGTAGATGAAACTGCCGAACACATACTGTTCGTATGTCATCGGTTCGACGTCGAAAGAAGAGCAATGCTTGACGTCTGTGGCTGGGACACAACCCCGGATACCCTTATCCAGCGGATGTGTCAAACGGTGGAGAAGTGGAACGCAGTCTCGGCTGCTACCATCCAGATTGCCAGTAGGCTACAGGTAATCTGGCGAACCGAGCAACAGACGGCGGGCACGGCTAACTAGTGATTGGTTAGCTGGAGCGAAAAAGGCCAAGCGCAAAATAAGAGAGTGAATGGTCTGTTCATGCCGAGGTAGGTTGGCGCAGCGAATGGCAACCGCGTAAGGGGTAAACCCAACCACCCCGAAGCAAGACAGAAGAGTGAGTGTATAGGCGTATAAGTGGACTGCCTCATGCCAAGACGGGAGGGTCGTAGCGTAGTATGTTGGAACTAAGCTATCGATGCCTCATGGCGTGGCAGAGGAGTGAAAGGGTGAGCATCCAAGTCAGTCTCACACTGCATGTTAAGGGTGAGCATAAAAGTCAGCCTCACAGGTTGGTTGCAAGCAAGGAATGAAAAAGGTGAGCACAAAAGTCAGCCTCGCATGGTATGTCAGAAGTGGGGCCTAAGAAAAATGTCCCACATGGGATGCCAGAGGGAGTGACAAAGGTACAATAGAGTGGCACGATTGAGAGTGAATCAGGTGATAGGGTGAGCACCCAAGTCAGCCTCACATGTATGGGTAGGGCGAGCACAAAAGTAAGCCTAGCAAGGAATGAGTAAGGTGAGCACACAAGTCAGCCTCGCATGGAACGTAAAAGGTGAGCACAAAAGTCAGCCTCATGTGGGAGTGTTTGAGAGCGAATCAAAGTGTGATTGAGAGAGCACCCAAGTAAGCCTCATACAGGATGTATGATCGCGCGAGTGAGAGTGAATGAGTACACTTAGTACAGCCATCCCCCCAGAAGTAATACCGAGAGGTAGTTCCTGGGAGGAATGATGGCGGAGCCCAATGGAGTTTAGTCGGTATTAATGGCTGGTCACCATTTGAGTCCGACACGCCCCCAGTGCACCCCGTGTGGTAGATTGGACCCTACCGTTAGCACGTGTACTGGGCTAGGACATAAAGGTCTTCTCCATTGTAAAAAAAAAAAAAAAAAAAACACATACACACACAGACTTTCCGATCTCGACGAACTGAGTCGAATGGGATATGACACTCGGCCCTCCGGGCCAGGATTAGGTTGACGTTTTTCAGAGTGATTGCATAACCTTTCTATATGAGAAAGGCAAAAATGTGCCAAAATCCAAAAAAGTGAATAGTCGTCAAATTTTTTTTTCGAGTTTGCATCAAAGCTCGACGTTTCATGCACCTTGAAGACATTTAGCATCAAAAATAAAAATTCAATTTTTAATTTTTCCTATAGTTTATATGAGAAATTTCTGTGTGGTCGCCCTCTTAAACCCGTAATTCCGGAACCAGAATTCCGATCGATCCAAAATTCAATAGCAGCCGATGGGAAGGTTGCATCTTTCATTTGAGACTAAGTTTGGGCAAATCGGTCCAGCCATCTCTGAGAAAAATGAGTGACATTATTTGACACATACGCACATACATGCATACACACACACATACACACATACACACACATACACACTCATACATACACACATACACACACACATAACTCCGCTAGCGAATGACGGATCCCAATAGTAGCATGTCTGTAATAACATACGTACATGGAACTATTGAGATCCAGAGCTACAGGTCCAAAGCCCTGGTAAAGGAGGATGGTTGTGATGATCCGGGCCGAGATCACCACGTAAAGCAAGGTAGGGCATAACCCCAATTCCAAGGCGTGAAGCGACCCGTGCCGAGGGATGAGTGATCGAGGGGGTGAAAAAGATGCTCGATCGTTAACGGAGCCTGTGGGGTACCTGGGCAACCCCCACAGTAAGCGTCCCTTACCACGCTAATGCGGAGCTCTGGCGTGGCGGACATATATTTCTCGCGCTACTCGTGGGAATTTTCATGGAGCAAAATAAAAATAAAAATAAACAGACGGAGGTGCCAAACCCCTTCGCAAGAGGTGGTTTGGCGAGGTCTCCCCCCCGTGGGGAGAGTAGTGGAACGATGAGTGCTGTACTCGAAAGCACCAGTGACCCCCCAGCAGCGGTAGGCAATACCCCTACCAATGCATCGGAGGGGCCAATAGCTGCGATGCGCAAAGTAGCGAAGCAACTCGATGCTATAATCGACTTCGCTAGCGCAAAGCAGAACATAGCCAAGGAGTTGAAGTTGAGCCTTCTGGAGCTCCGGAAAGCTGTTCGTGTCGCAAGACAGGAACAGCAGGCATATGTTGAGAGGGTGGAATGTCGGGAGAGGCCCGACAGAGAAACCCAGACAGTGGCCTCCAATAGGGAGGAAAGAGAGAAGGTCAATAGAGGCTCACAGACAGTGGCCTTTACCTTCTATGGAGCAGCCACGTCGATCGGAGCGGCGACCGAGTTCCCCTCGAAGGGAAAGGGAAAGGGCAATCGCAAGACGGCATCGAATGCGAAGCGCCCTAGGAAGTCGCCAGGAGAGGGTGCCAAAACCGACACCACTCGGCGTGCAACCGTCAAGGTCAAACGCCGCCTGGGTGAGGTAAGCGAGGGCGAGAGTGACCTCGCTGTTGAGAGCGATGGTACCAGCAACCCGGCACGACCGGGGCAGGGGGGCTCAAACCCCTGGACGCTGGTTACCAAGAAAAAGCCGGCACCGAAACCGGAGGTACCGCGGCCTGCGAGGAAGGCCAAGGACAGAGGCGAAGCCTTGTGGTTAAAAACCGACAAGGACAAATACGCCGATATCCTTAAATCGATGAAGGCGGCCGAAAGCCTCTCGGCCCTTGGGCAGGATGTGCGTAGCGTAAGACGCACCAACACGGGAGAGATGCTCCTGGTGTTGAAGCGAGGCGCACAATCAAGTGCAATATACAAGGCCTTGGCCCAAGAGGTCCTTGGTGAGGGCGCCCAAATCAGGTCGCTAGGTGCGGAAACAACTCTCCAGTGCAAACACTTGGACGAGTTCGCGACCGCAGAAGACGTCGCCGCAGCCGTCAAGGAGCAATGCGGCGTCACAATCGAGCGGGCCTCTGTGCGATTGAGGGACGGACCCTCTGGCACCCAAGTAGCCTACCTCAGGCTACTCAATGCGGATGCCAAAAAGGTAACCGAGAAAGGGAAGCTGAAGATCGGCTGGTCGGTATGCCCTATCAGTATACCCCAGCCGCCTTCAGTGGACAGGTGCTATCGGTGCCTAGAATCCGGCCATAAAGCTTACGAATGCAAAGGCCTAGACAGGAGTAAGCTATGTCGTAGATGCGGCGAGGAGGGGCATAAAGAGCGGGGGTGCACTAAGGCATATAAGTGCCTTATCTGCACCTCTAAGAAGCAAGCCCATAAACATGCTATGGGCGGACCTTCGTGTCCCTTCGGCGAGTTAAATAAGAAGAAGCCGTGAGAGTCACACAGCTAAATCTTAACCATTGTGCAGCAGCCCAACAGCTGCTGTGGCAGTCGGTCTCGGAGTCGAGGACAGATGTCGCCCTCTTATCAGACCCGTACAGCATCCCTGCCGGCAACGGCAATTGGGTGTCGGACGGGTCTGGAATGGTGGCAATCTGTACAACGGGAAGGTTCCCGGTTCAAGAGGTAATACACCCCTCCGCCGAGGGTGTGGCGATTGCCAAGATCAATGGTGTGTTCTATTGCAGCTGCTACGCCCCACCAAGGTGGCCAATAGAACAGTTCTACCAGATGATCGACAGGCTCTCGTCGGACCTCGTGGGCCGGAAACCGGTAGTAATAGCGGGAGACTTCAACGCTTGGGCAGTGGAGTGGGGCAGCCGCTGTACAAATAGCAGGGGTCAAGCGCTAATGGAAGCGTTTGCGAAACTCGATACTGTGCTAGCTAATGATGGCTCCGCTAGTACATTCCGTAGAAACGGAGTGGAGGCGTGGATTGATTTGACCTTTGCCAGCCCGAGTCTGGCTCCAGGCATGGAATGGAGGGTAGACGAAGGCTACACCCATAGTGATCATTTAGCAATCCGCTTTAAGATCAACTATGGTGTGCAGCATCCGAGGGCGGGAGATCCCTGTCAGGTAAGCGGGTGGAAGTCCAATCACTTCGACAGCGAAGCTTTCACCGCGGCCCTGGGACTGGAGGCCAACACCGACAGTCTAAGCGGGGATGCGCTGGTAGCTGTTCTATCACGCGCGTGCGACGCCACTATGCCGAGAAAAACACTGCCAAGAAACGGTATAGATGCCCGGTATACTGGTGGAGTGCCGAGATTGCAGCTCTACGGTCAGCCTGCCTCAGAGCTAGACGTAGGATGCAAAGAGCTCGCACCGAGGATGCAAGAGAGAACCGCCGTGAAGTGTTTCGAGCTGCGAAATTAGCCCTTAACAAGGCTATTAAAAGCAGCAAGAGAGCGTGTTTCGACAACCTGTGTGAGAGTGCCAACGCGAATCCGTGGGGTGACGCCTACCGGATTGTGATGGCCAAGACCAAAGGGGGCTCCTCACCCCCTGAACGGTCTCCGGACCGGTTGGCAACGATTATCGAAGTACTCCTCCCGTCTCGAGCCACAAGCCCCTGGCCACCTGCACTACGAGACAGTGCGGGCACGGTCGAAATGGTGGCTCCAGTGACGAACGAAGAACTACTCGCAGTGGCTAAATCCCTAGCAATGAACAAAGCTCCAGGGCCGGATGGAGTCCCGAACAACGCTCTCAAGGCAGCGATCATAGCGAACCCGAACATGTTCAGGCTAGCTATGCAGAGATGCCTTGACGAGTGCCGTTTCCCCGATAGATGGAAAAGGCAGAAACTGGTGCTGTTGCCGAAGCCCGGGAAGCCGCCAGGCGACCCATCGGCGTACAGACCAATCTGTCTGATAGACACGACTGGCAAACTGCTTGAGAGGATCATCCTCAACAGGCTCACCCCGTACGCGGAAGGTACGGACGGTCTGTCAAGCAACCAGTTTGGCTTTCGGAAGGGTAAGTCCACAGTGGACGCTCTCAACTCAGTGATAAATACTGCCGAGATAGCGATCCAACGAAAAAGGCGAGGTATTCGATACTGTGCGTTAGTGACACTTGACGTGAAGAATGCATTCAACAGCGCAAGCTGGGATGCCATCGCGCTCTCGTTACACCGGCTTAGCCTACCGGTGGGTCTGTACCGGATCCTGGAAAGTTACTTCCAAAACCGCGTACTGCTATACGAGACCGATGCCGGTCAGAAAAGGGTTCCGATTACCGCCGGAGTCCCGCAGGGCTCGATCCTAGGCCCGGTGCTATGGAACCTCATGTATGACGGGGTTCTGAGACTGAAGTTCCCTCCTGGGGTCAAGATCGTCGGCTTTGCCGACGACGTAACCTTGGAGGTCTACGGGGAGTCAATTCCTGAGGTAGAACTAACCGCAGAACACGCGATTAGCACGGTGGAGGAATGGATGAGCGCGAGAGGCCTGGAGCTCGCTCATCATAAGACGGAGGTAGTTATCGTCAACAACCGCAAGTCGGCACAACATGCAGTTATCCATGTGGGAGAAGTCGCGATCACTTCACAGCGAAGTCTGAAGTCTCTCGGAGTCATTATAGACGACAAGCTGACCTTCGGCAGCCATGTCGACTATACGTGCAAGAGAGCGTCGACTGCTGTTGCGGCACTATCGAGAATGATGTCCAACAGCTCAAAGGTGTGCGCCAGTAGACGTAGGTTACTGGCAGGCGTTGCCGTATCTATCCTCAGGTACGGCGGCCCGTCATGGTCAAGAGCACTGAGGGTAACCAGTTACCTACAGAAACTGGAGAGCACCTACCGCGTGATGTGCCTCAGAGTGATATCTGCCTACCGCACGGTATCACACGATGCATCCTGCGTGATAGCGAGCATGATGCCAGTCGGGCTGGTCATTCGGGAAGATGAGGAGTGCTTTGAGCTACGTGGAAATAGGGGAGCCCGCGAGCGCACCAGGGTGACCTCGGTCGCCAGATGGCAACGTGAGTGGGACAACTCCTCGAAAGGTAGGTGGACCCACCGGCTGATACCTAGCATATCGAGCTGGGTGGGAAGACCCCATGGGGAAGTTCACTTCCACCTGACACAATTCCTGTCAGGCCATGGCTGTTTCCGTCAGTACCTCCACAGGTTCGGGCACGCGGAGGTCCCAGTCTGCCCGGACTGCCCAGGTGTAGATGAAACTGCCGAACACATACTGTTCGTATGTCATCGGTTCGACGTCGAAAGAAGAGCAATGCTTGACGTCTGTGGCTGGGACACAACCCCGGATACCCTTATCCAGCGGATGTGTCAAACGGTGGAGAAGTGGAACGCAGTCTCGGCTGCTACCATCCAGATTGCCAGTAGGCTACAGGTAATCTGGCGAACCGAGCAACAGACGGCGGGCACGGCTAACTAGTGATTGGTTAGCTGGAGCGAAAAAGGCCAAGCGCAAAATAAGAGAGTGAATGGTCTGTTCATGCCGAGGTAGGTTGGCGCAGCGAATGGCAACCGCGTAAGGGGTAAACCCAGCCACCCCGAAGCAAGACAGAAGAGTGAGTGTATAGGCGTATAAGTGGACTGCCTCATGCCAAGACGGGAGGGTCGTAGCGTAGTATGTTGGAACTAAGCTATCGATGCCTCATGGCGTGGCAGAGGAGTGAAAGGGTGAGCATCCAAGTCAGTCTCACACTGCATGTTAAGGGTGAGCATAAAAGTCAGCCTCACAGGTTGGTAGCAAGCAAGGAATGAAAAAGGTGAGCACAAAAGTCAGCCTCGCATGGTATGTCAGAAGTGGGGCCTAAGAAAAATGTCCCACATGGGATGCCAGAGGGAGTGACAAAGGTACAATAGAGTGGCACGATTGAGAGTGAATCAGGTGATAGGGTGAGCACCCAAGTCAGCCTCACATGTATGGGTAGGGCGAGCACAAAAGTAAGCCTAACAAGGAATGAGTAAGGTGAGCACACAAGTCAGCCTCGCATGGAACGTAAAAGGTGAGCACAAAAGTCAGCCTCATGTGGGAGTGTTTGAGAGCGAATCAAAGTGTGATTGAGAGAGCACCCAAGTAAGCCTCATACAGGATGTATGATCGCGCGAGTGAGAGTGAATGAGTACACTTAGTACAGCCATCCCCCCAGAAGTAATACCGAGAGGTAGTTCCTGGGAGGAATGATGGCGGAGCCCAATGGAGTTTAGTCGGTATTAATGGCTGGTCACCATTCGAGTCCGACACGCCCCCAGTGCACCCCGTGTGGTAGATTGGACCCTACCGTTAGCACGTGTACTGGGCTAGGACATAAAGGTCTTCTCCATTGTAAAAAAAAAAAAAAAACACATACACACACATACAGACTTTTTCCGATCTCGACGAACTGAGTCGAATGGGATATGACACTCGGCCCTCCGGGCCGCGATTGGGTTGACGTTTTTCAGAGTGATTGCCTAACCTTTCTATATGAGAAAGGCAAAAATGTGCCAAAATCCAAAAAAGTGAATAGTCGTCAATTTTTTTTTGGACTGTGCATCAAAGCTCGACGTTTCATGCACCTTGAAGACATTTAGCATCAAAAATAAAAATTCTATTTTTAATTTTTCCTATAGTTTATATGAGAAATTTCTGTGTAGCCGCACTCTTAAACCCGTAATTCCGGAACCAGAATTCCGATCGATCCAAAATTCAATAGCAGCCGATGGGAAGGTTGCATCTTTCATTTGAGACTAAGTTTGGGCAAATCGGTCCAGCCATATCTGAGAAAAATGAGTGTTATTATTTGACACATACGCACATACATACACACACATACACGCACACATACACACACATACACACATACATACATACATACACACACATACAGACTTTTTCCGATCTCGACGAACTGAGTCGAATGGGATATGACACTCGGCCCTCCGGGCCGGGATTAGGTTGACGTTTTTCAGAGTGATTGCATAACCTTTCTATATGAAAAAAGCAAAGATGTGCCAAAATCCAAAAAAGTGAATAGTCGTCAAATTTTTTTTCGACATTATTTGAAGACATTTAGCATCAAAAATAAAAAATCTATTTTTAATTTTTCCTATAGTTTATATGAGAAATTTCTGTGTGGCCGCACTCTTAAACCCGTAATTCCGGAACCACAAATTCCGATCGATCCAAAATTCAATAGCAGCCGATGGGAAGGTGGCATCTTTCATTTGAGACTAAGTTTGGGCAAATCGGTCCAGCCATCTCTGAGAAAAATGAGTGACATTATTTGACACATACGCACATACATACACACATACACACACATACACACACATACACACTCATGAGGTACCGCGGCCTGCGAAGAAGGCCAAGGACAGAGGCGAAGCCTTGTGGTTAAAAACCGACAAGGACAAATACGCCGATATCCTTAAATCGATGAAGGCGGCCGAAAGCCTCTCGGCCCTTGGGCAGGATGTGCGTAGCGTAAGACGCACCAACACGGGAGAGATGCTTCTGGTGCTGAAGCGAGGCGCACAATCAAGTGCAGTATACAAGGCCTTGGCCCAAGAGGTCCTTGGTGAGGGCGCCCAAATCAGGTCGCTAGGTGCGGAAACAACTCTCCAGTGCAAGCACTTGGACGAGTTCACGACCGCAGAAGACGTCGTCGCAGCCGTTAAGGAGCACTGCGACGTCACAATCGAGCGGGCCTCTGTGCGATTGAGAGGTGGACCCTCTGGCACCCAAGTAGCCTACCTCAGGCTACTGAATGCGGATGCCAAAAAGGTAACCGAGAAAGGGAAGCTGAAGATCGGCTGGTCGGTATGCCCTATTAGTATACCCCAGCCGCCTTCAGTGGACAGGTGCTATCGGTGCCTAGAATCCGGCCATAAAGCATACGAATGCAAAGGCATAGATAGGAGCAAGCTATGTCGTCGCTGCGGCGAGGAGGGACATAAAGAGCGGGGGTGCAGTAAGGCATACAAGTGCCTTATCTGCACCGCTAAGAAGCAAGCCCATAAACATGCTATGGGCGGACCTTCGTGTCCCTTCGGCGAGTTAAATAAGAAGAAGCCGTGAGAGTCACACAGCTAAATCTTAACCATTGTGCAGCAGCCCAACAGCTGCTGTGGCAGTCGGTCTCGGAGTCGAGGACAGATTTATTTATTTATTTACAGATTAAGGCCGAAGTGGCCTGTGCCGTATACAAAAGATTCCTCCATTCCACTCGGTCCATGGCCGCGCGTCGCCAGCCACGCAGTCTGCGGAGGGTCCGCAAATCGTCTTCCACCTGGTCGATCCATCGTGCTCGTTGCGCGCCACGTCTTCTTGTACCGGTCGGATTGCAATTGAGAACCGTTTTCACCGGGCTATTGTCCGACATTCTGGCTACGTGCCCGGCCCACCGTAGTCGTCCGATTTTCGCGGTATGACAGATGGGCGGCTCCCCCAACAGCTGATGCAACTCATGGTTCATTCGCCGTCTCCATGTGCCGTCTTCCATCTGCACTCCACCGTAGATGGTACGCAGCTTTTTCCGTTCGAAGACATCAAGTGCGCGTTGGTCCTCCACGAGCATGGTCCAGGTCTCGTGCCCGTAGAGAACTACCGGTCTAATCAGCGTCTTGTAGATGGTCAACTTCGTGCGACGGCGAACTCTGTTCGACCGAAGTGTCTTGCGGAGGCCAAAGTAAGCACGATTTCCTGCCACGATGCGTCTACGAATCTCTATGCTGGTATCATTGTCGGCGGTCACCAGTGAGCCCAAGTACACGAACTCTTCAACCACCTCGATTTCGTCGCCACCGATGCAAACTCGAAGCGGGCGATTCTCATTTTCTTCTCGTGAACCTCTTCCTATCATGTACCTTATCTTCGACGTTTTGATGGCAAGTCCGACGCGCTTGGCTTCTCTTTTCAGTCTGATGTAGGCTTCCTCCATCTTCTCAAAGTTTCGTGCAATAATATCAACGTCATCGGCGAAGCCAAGTAGCTGAACGGACTTTGTGAAAATCGTACCACTCGTGTCGATCCCTGCTCTTCTTATTACACCTTCCAGCGCGATGTTGAATAACAGACACGAGAGACCATCACCTTGCCGTAACCCTCTGCGTGATTCGAAGGGACTCGAGAGCGTCCCTGAGACACGTACTACGCACATCACCCGATCCATCGTCGCCTTCACTAATCGCGTCAGTTTGTCCGGGAATCCATACTCGTGCATAATCTGCCATAGCTGATCTCGATCGATCGTGTCGTATGCGGCTTTGAAGTCGATGAACAAATGATGTGTGGGCACATTGTACTCGCGGCATTTCTGCAGTACTTGACGAAGAGCGAACACCTGGTCCGTGGTAGATCGTTCGCTCATGAAACCCGCCTGGTACTGCCCCACGAACTCTCTTGCAATTGGTGATAGTCGACGGCATAGTATTTGGGAGAGTACCTTGTAGGCGGCGTTCAGCAGGGTGATTGCTCGGTAATTACAGCAATTCAGCTTATCGCCCTTTTTGTAGATAGGACACACGACACCTTCCATCCACTCCTCCGGTAAAATCTCCTCCTCCCAAATCTTGGTAATCACCCAGTGCAGCGCTTTAGCCAGTGGCTCGCCACCGTGTTTTAGTAGCTCGCTTGGTATTTGGTCAACCCCAGCGGCTTTATTATTTTTGAGCCGGCTAATCTCCTCCTGGATTTCTTGGAGATCCGGAGCCGGTAGTCGAGGACAGATGTCGCCCTCTTATCAGACCCGTACAGCATCCCTGCCGGCAACGGCAATTGGGTGTCGGACGGATCTGGAATGGTGGCAATCTGTACAACGGGAAGGTTCCCGGTTCAAGAGGCCACCCCTCCGCCGAGGGTGTGGCGATTGCCAAGATCAATGGTGTGTTCTATTGCAGCTGCTACGCCCCACCAAGGTGGCCAATAGAACAGTTCTACCAGATGATCGACAGGCTCTCGTCGGACCTAGTGGGCCGGAAACCGGTAGTAATAGCGGGAGACTTTAACGCTTGGGCAGTGGAGTGGGGCAGCCGCAGTACAAATAGCAGGGGTCAAGCGCTAATGGAAGCGCTTGCGAAACTCGATACTGTGCTAGCTAATAATGGCTCCGCTAGTACATTCCGTAGAAACGGAGTGGAGGCGTGGATTGATGTGACCTTTGCCAGCCCGAGTCTGGCTCCAGGCATGGAATGGAGGGTAGACGAAGGCTACACCCATAGCGATCATTTAGCAATCCGCTTTAAGATCAACTATGGTGTGCAGCATCCGAGGGCGGGAGATCCCTGTCAGGTACGCGGGTGGAAGTCCAATCACTTCGACAGCGAAGCTTTCACCGCGGCCCTGGGACTGGAGGCCAACACCGACAGTCTAAGCGGGGATGCGCTGGTAGCTGTTCTATCACGCGCGTGCGACGCCACTATGCCGAGAAAAACACTGCCAAGAAACGGTAGATGCCCGGTATACTGGTGGAGAGAACCGCCGTGAAGTGTTTCGAGCTGCGAAATTAGCCCTTAACAAGGCTATTAAAAGCAGCAAGAGAGCGTGTTTCGACAACCTGTGTGAGAGTGCCAACGCGAATCCGTGGGGTGACGCCTACCGGATTGTGATGGCCAAGACCAAAGGGGGCTCCTCACCAGAGGTGGGTAAGAAAACCAACCGGTACGTACATTCACTGGTATGGTGCTCAAAGTCTCAACACGTGTAAACGAGTGATCCACATAGTGTACGGTTTTGATTTCGTTCACACCGTAAACGAAATCACAACCACGACCGAGTGTCGGTTTTGAAAACCAAACCGAGTCACTCAGCACCGTTTACATGTGTGCACGAGTTTCAACTCGTGTTAATGTATTCTAGACAGCGGTATCGGGTCGGTTTTAGGAAACCGAACCTGGTTTTTTTCTGTACGCGGTGCTTCGGTAGAAAGTAGAGGTAGTAAATTCATGTGCAGTGCTGCCGAATAAACAACTGAACAACTGAATTGAATAAGGTTAGTTGTTCAGAGTCGATGGGGCAATATCGAAATGCTAGGTTCTGGGCGATTGTTAACGTTTCACCATTGATGTTCGTTATCATATTAAAAACCAAAACGACGGACACGAAATTCAAAATGGCTATATTTCTTGGCGAATAATCGTATGAAACCGAGAAATGTAGATATGTTTGATTCGGGAAAGCCGTTGATGTTAATGTAAAAATGATGAAATTGAAATGAATGACGTCAAAGAAATCAATAAAAACAATGACATCAATAAAATCAATGAAAACTATGAAATCAATCAAATTGAAAACAATCAATCAAATCAATCAGATCAATCGGATCAATGAAATCAATCAAATCAATCGGATCAATGAAATCAATGAAATCAATCAAATCAATCAAATCAATCAAATCAATCAAATCAATCAAATCAATCAAATCAATCAAATCAATCAAATCAATCAAATCAATCAAATCAATCAAATCAATCAAATCAATCAAATCAATCAAATCAATCAAATCAATCAAATCAATCAAATCAATCAAATCAATCAAATCAATCAAATCAATCAAATCAATCAAATCAATCAAATCAATCAATCAAATCAATCAAATCAATCAAATCAATCAATCAATCAAATCAATCAAATCAATCAAATCAATCAAATCAATCAAATCAATCAAATCAATCAAATCAATCAAATCAACCAAATCAATCAAATCAATCAAATCAATCAAATCAATCAAATCAATCAAATCAATCAAATCAATCAAATCAATCAAATCAATCAAATCAATCAAATCAATCAAATCAATCAAATCAATCAAATCAATCAAATCAATCAAATCAATCAAATCAATCAAATCAATCAAATCAATCAAATCAATCAAATCAATCAAATCAATCAAATCAATCAAATCAATCAAATCAATCAAATCAATCAAATCAATCAAATCAATCAAATCAATCAAATCAATCAAATCAATCAAATCAATCAAATCAATCAAATCAATCAAATCAATCAAATCAATCAAATCAATCAAATCAATCAAATCAATCAAATCAATCAAATCAATCAAATCAATCAAATCAATCAAATCAATCAAATCAATCAAATCAATCAAATCAATCAAATCAATCAAATCAATCAAATCAATCAAATCAATCAAATCAATCAAATCAATCAAATCAATCAAATCAATCAAATCAATCAAATCAATCAAATCAATCAAATCAATCGAATCAATCAAATCAATCAAATCAATCGAATCAATCGAATCAATCAAATCAATCAAATCAATCAAATCAATCAAATCAATCAAATCAATCAAATCAATCAAATCAATCAAATCAATCAAATCAATCAAATCAATCAAATCAATCAAATCAATCAAATCAATCAAATCAATCAAATCAATCAAATCAATCAAATCAATCAAATCAATCAAATCAATCAAATCAATCAAATCAATCAAATCAATCAAATCAATCAAATCAATCAAATCAATCAAATCAATCAAATCAATCAAATCAATCAAATCAATCAAATCAATCAAATCAATCAAATCAATCAAATCAATCAAATCAATCAAATCAATCAAATCAATCAAATCAATCAAATCAATCAAATCAATCAAATCAATCAAATCAATCAAATCAATCAAATCAATCAAATCAATCAAATCAATCAAATCAATCAAATCAATCAAATCAATCAAATCAATCAAATCAATCAAATCAATCAAATCAATCAAATCAATCAAATCAATCAAATCAATCAAATCAATCAAATCAATCAAATCAATCAAATCAATCAAATCAATCAAATCAATCAAATCAATCAAATCAATCAAATCAAATCAAATCAATCAAATCAATCAAATCAATCAAATCAATCAAATCAATCAAATCAATCAAATCAATCAAATCAATCAAATCAATCAAATCAATCAAATCAATCAAATCAATCAAATCAATCAAATCAATCAAATCAATCAAATCAATCAAATCAATCAAATCAATCAAATCAATCAAATCAATCAAATCAATCAAATCAATCAAATCAATCAAATCAATCAAATCAATCAAATCAATCAAATCAATCAAATCAATCAAATCAATCAAATCAATCAAATCAATCAAATCAATCAAATCAATCAAATCAATCAAATCAATCAAATCAATCAAATCAATCAAATCAATCAAATCAATCAAATCAATCAAATCAATCAAATCAATCAAATCAATCAAATCAATCAAATCAATCAAATCAATCAAATCAATCAAATCAATCAAATCAATCAAATCAATCAAATCAATCAAATCAATCAAATCAATCAAATCAATCAAATCAATCAAATCAATCAAATCAATCAAATCAATCAAATCAATCAAATCAATCAAATCAATCAAATCAATCAAATCAATCAAATCAATCAAATCAATCAAATCAATCAAATCAATCAAATCAATCAAATCAATCAAATCAATCAAATCAATCAAATCAATCAAATCAATCAAATCAATCAAATCAATCAAATCAATCAAATCAATCAAATCAATCAAATCAATCAAATCAATCAAATCAATCAAATCAATCAAATCAATCAAATCAATCAAATCAATCAAATCAATCAAATCAATCAAATCAATCAAATCAATCAAATCAATCAAATCAATCAAATCAATCAAATCAATCAAATCAATCAAATCAATCAAATCAATCAAATCAATCAAATCAATCAAATCAATCAAATCAATCAAATCAATCAAATCAATCAAATCAATCAAATCAATCAAATCAATCAAATCAATCAAATCAATCAAATCAATCAAATCAATCAAATCAATCAAATCAATCAAATCAATCAAATCAATCAAATCAATCAAATCAATCAAATCAATCAAATCAATCAAATCAATCAAATCAATCAAATCAATCAAATCAATCAAATCAATCAAATCAATCAAATCAATCAAATCAATCAAATCAATCAAATCAATCAAATCAATCAAATCAATCAAATCAATCAAATCAATCAAATCAATCAAATCAATCAAATCAATCAAATCAATCAAATCAATCAAATCAATCAAATCAATCAAATCAATCAAATCAATCAAATCAATCAAATCAATCAAATCAATCAAATCAATCAAATCAATCAAATCAATCAAATCAATCAAATCAATCAAATCAATCAAATCAATCAAATCAATCAAATCAATCAAATCAATCAAATCAATCAAATCAATCAAATCAATCAAATCAATCAAATCAATCAAATCAATCAAATCAATCAAATCAATCAAATCAATCAAATCAATCAAATCAATCAAATCAATCAAATCAATCAAATCAATCAAATCAATCAAATCAATCAAATCAATCAAATCAATCAAATCAATCAAATCAATCAAATCAATCAAATCAATCAAATCAATCAAATCAATCAAATCAATCAAATCAATCAAATCAATCAAATCAATCAAATCAATCAAATCAATCAAATCAATCAAATCAATCAAATCAATCAAATCAATCAAATCAATCAAATCAATCAAATCAATCAAATCAATCAAATCAATCAAATCAATCAAATCAATCAAATCAATCAAATCAATCAAATCAATCAAATCAATCAAATCAATCAAATCAATCAAATCAATCAAATCAATCAAATCAATCAAATCAATCAAATCAATCAAATCAATCAAATCAATCAAATCAATCAAATCAATCAAATCAATCAAATCAATCAAATCAATCAAATCAATCAAACAACAAATCAATCAAATCAATCAAATCAATCAAATCAATCAAATCAATCAAATCAATCAAATCAATCAAATCAATCAAATCAATCAAATCAATCAAATCAATCAAATCAATCAAATCAATCAAATCAATCAAATCAATCAAATCAATCAAATCAATCAAATCAATCAAATCAATCAAATCAATCAAATCAATCAAATCAATCAAATCAATCAAATCAATCAAATCAATCAAATCAATCAAATCAATCAAATCAATCAAATCAATCAAATCAATCAAATCAATCAAATCAATCAAATCAATCAAATCAATCAAATCAATCAAATCAATCAAATCAATCAAATCAATCAAATCAATCAAATCAATCAAATCAATCAAATCAATCAAATCAATCAAATCAATCAAATCAATCAAATCAATCAAATCAATCAAATCAATCAAATCAATCAAATCAATCAAATCAATCAAATCAATCAAATCAATCAAATCAATCAAATCAATCAAATCAATCAAATCAATCAAATCAATCAAATCAATCAAATCAATCAAATCAATCAAATCAATCAAATCAATCAAATCAATCAAATCAATCAAATCAATCAAATCAATCAAATCAATCAAATCAATCAAATCAATCAAATCAATCAAATCAATCAAATCAATCAAATCAATCAAATCAATCAAATCAATCAAATCAATCAAATCAATCAAATCAATCAAATCAATCAAATCAATCAAATCAATCAAATCAATCAAATCAATCAAATCAATCAAATCAATCAAATCAATCAAATCAATCAAATCAATCAAATCAATCAAATCAATCAAATCAATCAAATCAATCAAATCAATCAAATCAATCAAATCAATCAAATCAATCAAATCAATCAAATCAATCAAATCAATCAAATCAATCAAATCAATCAAATCAATCAAATCAATCAAATCAATCAAATCAATCAAATCAATCAAATCAATCAAATCAATCAAATCAATCAAATCAATCAAATCAATCAAATCAATCAAATCAATCAAATCAATCAAATCAATCAAATCAATCAAATCAATCAAATCAATCAAATCAATCAAATCAATCAAATCAATCAAATCAATCAAATCAATCAAATCAATCAAATCAATCAAATCAATCAAATCAATCAAATCAATCAAATCAATCAAATCAATCAAATCAATCAAATCAATCAAATCAATCAAATCAATCAAATCAATCAAATCAATCAAATCAATCAAATCAATCAAATCAATCAAATCAATCAAATCAATCAAATCAATCAAATCAATCAAATCAATCAAATCAATCAAATCAATCAAATCAATCAAATCAATCAAATCAATCAAATCAATCAAATCAATCAAATCAATCAAATCAATCAAATCAATCAAATCAATCAAATCAATCAAATCAATCAAATCAATCAAATCAATCAAATCAATCAAATCAATCAAATCAATCAAATCAATCAAATCAATCAAATCAATCAAATCAATCAAATCAATCAAATCAATCAAATCAATCAAATCAATCAAATCAATCAAATCAATCAAATCAATCAAATCAATCAAATCAATCAAATCAATCAAATCAATCAAATCAATCAAATCAATCAAATCAATCAAATCAATCAAATCAATCAAATCAATCAAATCAATCAAATCAATCAAATCAATCAAATCAATCAAATCAATCAAATCAATCAAATCAATCAAATCAATCAAATCAATCAAATCAATCAAATCAATCAAATCAATCAAATCAATCAAATCAATCAAATCAATCAAATCAATCAAATCAATCAAATCAATCAAATCAATCAAATCAATCAAATCAATCAAATCAATCAAATCAATCAAATCAATCAAATCAATCAAATCAATCAAATCAATCAAATCAATCAAATCAATCAAATCAATCAAATCAATCAAATCAATCAAATCAATCAAATCAATCAAATCAATCAAATCAATCAAATCAATCAAATCAATCAAATCAATCAAATCAATCAAATCAATCAAATCAATCAAATCAATCAAATCAATCAAATCAATCAAATCAATCAAATCAATCAAATCAATCAAATCAATCAAATCAATCAAATCAATCAAATCAATCAAATCAATCAAATCAATCAAATCAATCAAATCAATCAAATCAATCAAATCAATCAAATCAATCAAATCAATCAAATCAATCAAATCAATCAAATCAATCAAATCAATCAAATCAATCAAATCAATCAAATCAATCAAATCAATCAAATCAATCAAATCAATCAAATCAATCAAATCAATCAAATCAATCAAATCAATCAAATCAATCAAATCAATCAAATCAATCAAATCAATCAAATCAATCAAATCAATCAAATCAATCAAATCAATCAAATCAATCAAATCAATCAAATCAATCAAATCAATCAAATCAATCAAATCAATCAAATCAATCAAATCAATCAAATCAATCAAATCAATCAAATCAATCAAATCAATCAAATCAATCAAATCAATCAAATCAATCAAATCAATCAAATCAATCAAATCAATCAAATCAATCAAATCAATCAAATCAATCAAATCAATCAAATCAATCAAATCAATCAAATCAATCAAATCAATCAAATCAATCAAATCAATCAAATCAATCAAATCAATCAAATCAATCAAATCAATCAAATCAATCAAATCAATCAAATCAATCAAATCAATCAAATCAATCAAATCAATCAAATCAATCAAATCAATCAAATCAATCAAATCAATCAAATCACAATCAAATCAATCAAATCAATCAAATCAATCAAATCAATCAAATCAATCAAATCAATCAAATCAATCAAATCAATCAAATCAATCAAATCAATCAAATCAATCAAATCAATCAAATCAATCAAATCAATCAAATCAATCAAATCAATCAAATCAATCAAATCAATCAAATCAATCAAATCAATCAAATCAATCAAATCAATCAAATCAATCAAATCAATCAAATCAATCAAATCAATCAAATCAATCAAATCAATCAAATCAATCAAATCAATCAAATCAATCAAATCAATCAAATCAATCAAATCAATCAAATCAATCAAATCAATCAAATCAATCAAATCAATCAAATCAATCAAATCAATCAAATCAATCAAATCAATCAAATCAATCAAATCAATCAAATCAATCAAATCAATCAAATCAATCAAATCAATCAAATCAATCAAATCAATCAAATCAATCAAATCAATCAAATCAATCAAATCAATCAAATCAATCAAATCAATCAAATCAATCAAATCAATCAAATCAATCAAATCAATCAAATCAATCAAATCAATCAAATCAATCAAATCAATCAAATCAATCAAATCAATCAAATCAATCAAATCAATCAAATCAATCAAATCAATCAAATCAATCAAATCAATCAAATCAATCAAATCAATCAAATCAATCAAATCAATCAAATCAATCAAATCAATCAAATCAATCAAATCAATCAAATCAATCAAATCAATCAAATCAATCAAATCAATCAAATCAATCAAATCAATCAAATCAATCAAATCAATCAAATCAATCAAATCAATCAAATCAATCAAATCAATCAAATCAATCAAATCAATCAAATCAATCAAATCAATCAAATCAATCAAATCAATCAAATCAATCAAATCAATCAAATCAATCAAATCAATCAAATCAATCAAATCAATCAAATCAATCAAATCAATCAAATCAATCAAATCAATCAAATCAATCAAATCAATCAAATCAATCAAATCAATCAAATCAATCAAATCAATCAAATCAATCAAATCAATCAAATCAATCAAATCAATCAAATCAATCAAATCAATCAAATCAATCAAATCAATCAAATCAATCAAATCAATCAAATCAATCAAATCAATCAAATCAATCAAATCAATCAAATCAATCAAATCAATCAAATCAATCAAATCAATCAAATCAATCAAATCAATCAAATCAATCAAATCAATCAAATCAATCAAATCAATCAAATCAATCAAATCAATCAAATCAATCAAATCAATCAAATCAATCAAATCAATCAAATCAATCAAATCAATCAAATCAATCAAATCAATCAAATCAATCAAATCAATCAAATCAATCAAATCAATCAAATCAATCAAATCAATCAAATCAATCAAATCAATCAAATCAATCAAATCAATCAAATCAATCAAATCAATCAAATCAATCAAATCAATCAATCAAATCAATCAAATCAATCAAATCAATCAAATCAATCAAATCAATCAGATCAATCAGATCAAACAGATCAATCAGATCAATCAGATCAATCAGATCAATCAGATCAATCAGATCAATCAAATCAATCAGATCAATCAGATCAATCAGATCAATCAGATCAATCAGATCAATCAGATCAATCAAATCAATCAAATCAATCAAATCAATCAAATCAATCAAATCAATCAAATCAATCAAATCAATCAATCAACAATCAATCAAATCAATCAAATCAATCAAATCAATCAAATCAATCAAATCAATCAAATCAATCAAATCAATCAAATCAATCAAATCAATCAAATCAATCAAATCAATCAAATCACAATCAAATCAATCAAATCAATCAAATCAATCAATCAATCAAATCAATCAAATCAATCAAATCAATCAAATCAATCAAATCAATCAAATCAATCAAATCAATCAAATCAATCAAATCAATCAAATCAATCAAATCAATCAATCAATCAAATCAATCAAATCAATCAAATCAATCAAATCAATCAAATCAATCAAATCAATCAAATCAATCAAATCAATCAAATCAATCAAATCAATCAAATCAATCAAATCAATCAAATCAATCAAATCAATCAAATCAATCAAATCAATCAAATCAATCAAATCAATCAAATCAATCAAATCAATCAAATCAATCAAATCAATCAAATCAATCAAATCAATCAAATCAATCAAATCAATCAAATCAATCAAATCAATCAAATCAATCAATCAATCAAATCAATCAAATCAATCAAATCAATCAAATCAATCAAATCAATCAAATCAATCAAATCAATCAAATCAATCAAATCAATCAAATCAATCAAATCAATCAAATCAATCAAATCAATCAAATCAATCAAATCAATCAAATCAATCAAATCAATCAAATCAATCAAATCAATCAAATCAATCAAATCAATCAAATCAATCAAATCAATCAAATCAATCAAATCAATCAAATCAATCAAATCAATCAAATCAATCAAATCAATCAAATCAATCAAATCAATCAAATCAATCAAATCAATCAAATCAATCAAATCAATCAAATCAATCAAATCAATCAAATCAATCAAATCAATCAAATCAATCAAATCAATCAAATCAATCAAATCAATCAAATCAATCAAATCAATCAAATCAATCAAATCAATCAAATCAATCAAATCAATCAAATCAATCAAATCAATCAAATCAATCAAATCAATCAAATCAATCAAATCAATCAAATCAATCAAATCAATCAAATCAATCAAATCAATCAAATCAATCAAATCAATCAAATCAATCAAATCAATCAAATCAATCAAATCAATCAAATCAATCAAATCAATCAAATCAATCAAATCAATCAAATCAATCAAATCAATCAAATCAATCAAATCAATCAAATCAATCAAATCAATCAAATCAATCAAATCAATCAAATCAATCAAATCAATCAAATCAATCAAATCAATCAAATCAAATCAATCAATCAATCAATCAAATCAATCAATCAATCAAATCAATCAAATCAATCAAATCAATCAAATCAATCAAATCAATCAAATCAATCAAATCAATCAAATCAATCAAATCAATCAAATCAATCAAATCAATCAAATCAATCAAATCAATCAAATCAATCAAATCAATCAAATCAATCAAATCAATCAAATCAATCAAATCAATCAAATCAATCAAATCAATCAAATCAATCAAATCAATCAAATCAATCAAATCAATCAAATCAATCAAATCAATCAAATCAATCAAATCAATCAAATCAATCAAATCAATCAAATCAATCAAATCAATCAAATCAATCAAATCAATCAAATCAATCAAATCAATCAAATCAATCAAATCAATCAAATCAATCAAATCAATCAAATCAATCAAATCAATCAAATCAATCAAATCAATCAAATCAATCAAATCAATCAAATCAATCAAATCAATCAAATCAATCAAATCAATCAAATCAATCAAATCAATCAAATCAATCAAATCAATCAAATCAATCAAATCAATCAAATCAATCAAATCAATCAAATCAATCAAATCAATCAAATCAATCAAATCAATCAAATCAATCAAATCAATCAAATCAATCAAATCAATCAAATCAATCAAATCAATCAAATCAATCAAATCAATCAAATCAATCAAATCAATCAAATCAATCAAATCAATCAAATCAATCAAATCAATCAAATCAATCAAATCAATCAAATCAATCAAATCAATCAAATCAATCAAATCAATCAAATCAATCAAATCAATCAAATCAATCAAATCAATCAAATCAATCAAATCAATCAAATCAATCAAATCAATCAAATCAATCAATCAATCAAATCAATCAAATCAATCAAATCAATCAAATCAATCAAATCAATCAAATCAATCAAATCAATCAAATCAATCAAATCAATCAAATCAATCAAATCAATCAAATCAATCAAATCAATCAAATCAATCAAATCAATCAAATCAATCAAATCAATCAAATCAATCAAATCAATCAAATCAATCAAATCAATCAAATCAATCAAATCAATCAAATCAATCAAATCAATCAAATCAATCAAATCAATCAAATCAATCAAATCAATCAAATCAATCAAATCAATCAAATCAATCAAATCAATCAAATCAATCAAATCAATCAAATCAATCAAATCAATCAAATCAATCAAATCAATCAAATCAATCAAATCAATCAAATCAATCAAATCAATCAAATCAATCAAATCAATCAAATCAATCAAATCAATCAAATCAATCAAATCAATCAAATCAATCAAATCAATCAAATCAATCAAATCAATCAAATCAATCAAATCAATCAAATCAATCAAATCAATCAAATCAATCAAATCAATCAAATCAATCAAATCAATCAAATCAATCAAATCAATCAAATCAATCAAATCAATCAAATCAATCAAATCAATTAAATCAATCAAATCAATCAAATCAATCAAATCAATCAAATCAATCAAATCAATCAAATCAATCAAATCAATCAAATCAATCAAATCAATCAAATCAATCAAATCAATCAAATCAATCAAATCAATCAAATCAATCAAATCAATCAAATCAATCAAATCAATCAAATCAATCAAATCAATCAAATCAATCAAATCAATCAAATCAATCAAATCAATCAAATCAATCAAATCAATCAAATCAATCAAATCAATCAAATCAATCAAATCAATCAAATCAATCAAATCAATCAAATCAATCAAATCAATCAAATCAATCAAATCAATCAAATCAATCAAATCAATCAAATCAATCAAATCAATCAAATCAATCAAATCAATCAAATCAATCAAATCAATCAAATCAATCAAATCAATCAAATCAATCAAATCAATCAAATCAATCAAATCAATCAAATCAATCAAATCAATCAAATCAGTCAAATCAATTAAATCAATTAAATCAATCAAATCAATCAAATCAATCAAATCAATCAAATCAATCAAATCAATCAAATCAATCAAATCAATCAAATCAATCAAATCAATCAAATCAATCAAATCAATCAAATCAATCAAATCAATCAAATCAATCAAATCAATCAAATCAATCAAATCAATTAAATCAATCAAATCAATCAAATCAATCAAATCAATCAAATCAATCAAATCAATCAAATCAATCAAATCAATCAAATCAATCAAATCAATCAAATCAATCAAATCAATCAAATCAATCAAATCAATCAAATCAATCAAATCAATCAAATCAATCAAATCAATCGAATCAATCAAATCAATCAAATCAATCAAATCAATCAAATCAATCAAATCAATCAAATCAATCAAATCAATCAAATCAATCAAATCAATCAAATCAATCAAATCAGTCATATCAATCAAATCAATAAAATCAATCAAATCATACGTCTCCCAACCTTTGAACGGAACGGATCGTTATATTTCACAGTGGTGTTCGGTGTGTAAATTTCAGTGATTCAAGGTCATCCTTTGTTCGTTCGTTAGCTGCCATTCTGCTGGTGCCGGCAGTAAATCCAGTACATTGTTTTCGCTGGTGCGGAACAATCGACGTTGTTTGCAGATAAGTTTTGCTTTATTTTTTTTCCTCGTTTGCTTTCTTTCCCTTTCCCTACTTTTACTCTACCTTGTAATCAAATAATAAGACACATTCCCGTTTATATAACGCTCTGCCCTCGTGCTTAAATGGCCGAGGGCGAAATACCATCTGATGTAATCATGGAAGTCCCTGATCCCCCTAATACTCGCATTGCTCCACGTATAAAGCAGTACCCAGAAGGTTCCTCTGGGCCATGGGTGGTATATTTTCGGACCGGAGAGAAACCGGTTAATATATTAAAACTTTCTCGAGATCTGACTGCTAATTACCCGGCCGTAACTCAGATAACACGTGTTCGGGCAAACAAGATACGTGTTCTAGTGAGTGATCTCGGCCAGGCAAACGCGATTGCTTGCTGTGAGCGCTTTACGCGGGAATATAAAGCGTACGTGCCTTGTGTGGCCTGTGAAATCGATGGGGTAGTGTCCGAACCGGGCCTGAAATGCGAAGAACTGTTGGAGCACGGGGTTGGCTGCTTTAAGGACCCCTCACTTGAACAGATTAAGATCTTGGAATGCAAACAATTGTATACCGCAAACACCGAGGGAGGTAAGACTACCTACTCTCTATCAGGCTCGATTCGGGTGACATTCGCCGGGTCCTCTCTTCCCAACTACATCCTCCTTGACAAGGTTCGCCTGTTCGTACCGCGGGTCATGAACTGCAGCAATTGCAAGCAGTTGGGCCACACAGCCACATATTGTGGAAATAAGAAACGATGCGGCAAATGCGAAGGAGAGCATGAGGATGACTCTTGCGACAAAGAAACTGAAAAGTGTATTTGCTGCGAGGGCCCTTCACATGCTCTTAAATCATGTCCTGCGTACAAGCAGCGCGGGGATAAAATTAAGCGCTCCCTTAAGGAACGCTCAAGGCGTTCTTATGCAGAAATGCTAAAGAATGCTTCGCCATCTGTCCTGTCCGAAAATCCCTATGCTGGTTTGGCTAACGTTGAGCAAGAATCTGACGACCCACGAGAGGGAACATCTTTGGTTAACCCAGGGGAATCCAGGAACAGGAGAAATCCAGCCTCCCCTACATTGCCTCGTAAGGGTGCCAAGGTGTCGTCCACTCAGAGTGCGCCATCTACAACCAATA
>NC_080672.1:193134126-193163062 GCF_030247195.1 Topomyia yanbarensis | reverse complement strand
GTAAATGTCTATTATTGGTGTCTGCTGACCATATCTTTTTAAATATCTATGTTGGCGGTGGTTCTGTTTTGTGGTAACCGGAAGTCGCCATCTTGGATTTCAAAATGGCGCTAACGATCAATTTTTCGGTGTCTGCTGACCATATATTTTCAAATGACACCCATATTGATGGTGTTTCTCACTATTTTGTGGGAACCGGAAGTCGCCATCTTGGATTTCAAAGTGGCAGCAATCGTAAGTTTTCGGTGTCTGTTGACCATATCCTTTCAAATGACACACATATTGATGGTTGTGTGGTAACTAGAAGTCGCCATCTTGGATTTCAAAATGGCGGTGAATGTCTATTATTGGTGTCTGCCGACCACATCCTTTCAAATATCTATGTAGGCGGTGGTTCTCACTGTTTTGTGGTAAGCGGAAGTCGCCATTTTGGATTTCAAAATGGCGGTAATGGTCAATTTTCGGTGTCTGCTGACCATATCTTTTAAAATGACACCCATATTGATGGTGGTTCTCACTATTTTGTGGTAACCGGAAGTCGCCATCTTGGATTTCAAAATGGCGCTAACGATCAATTTTCGGTGCCTGCTGACCATATCCTTTCAAATGATACCCATATTGATGGTGTTTCTCACTATTTTGTGGGAACCGGAAGTCGCCATCTTGGATTTCAAAATGGCGCTAATGGTCAATTTTCGGTGTCTGCTGACCATATCCTTTCAAATGACACCCATATTGATGGTGGTTCTGACTATTTTGTGGTAACCGGAAGTCGCCATTTTGGATTTTAAAATGGCGGTGAATGTCTATTATTGGTGTCTGCCGACCACATCCTTTCAAATATCTATGTAGGCGGTGGTTCTCACTGTTTTGTGGTAAGCGGAAGTCGCCATTTTGGATTTCAAAATGGCGGTAATGGTCAATTTTCGGTGTCTGCTGACCATATCTTTTAAAATGACACCCATATTGATGGTGGTTCTCACTATTTTGTGGTAACCGGAAGTCGCCATCTTGGATTTCAAAATGGCGCTAACGATCAATTTTCGGTGCCTGCTGACCATATCCTTTCAAATGATACCCATATTGATGGTGTTTCTCACTATTTTGTGGGAACCGGAAGTCGCCATCTTGGATTTCAAAATGGCGCTAATGGTCAATTTTCGGTGTCTGCTGACCATATCCTTTCAAATGACACCCATATTGATGGTGGTTCTGACTATTTTGTGGTAACCGGAAGTCGCCATTTTGGATTTTAAAATGGCGGTAAATGTCTATTATTGGTGTCTGCTGACCATATCCATTTTAAATATCTATGTTGGCGGTGGTTCTGTTTTGTGGTAACCGGAAGTCGCCATCTTGGATTTCAAAATGGCGCTAACGATCAATTTTTCGGTGTCTGCTGACCATATATTTTCAAATGACACCCATATTGATGGTGTTTCTCACTATTTTGTGGGAACCGGAAGTCGCCATCTTGGATTTCAAAGTGGCAGCAATCGTAAGTTTTCGGTGTCTGTTGACCATATCCTTTCAAATGACACACATATTGATGGTTGTGTGGTAACTAGAAGTCGCCATCTTGGATTTCAAAATGGCGGTAAATGTCTATTATTGGTGTCTGCTGACCACATCCTTTCAAATATCTATGTTGGCGGTGGTTCTCACTGTTTTGTGGTAAGCGGAAGTCGCCATTTTGGATTTCAAAATGGCGGTAATGGTCAATTTTCGGTGTCTGCTGACCATATCTTTTAAAATGACACCCATATTGATGGTTGTTCTCACTGTTTCGTGGGAACCGGAAGTCGCCATCTTGGATTTCAAAATGGCGCTAACGATCAATTTTCGGTGCCTGCTGACCATATCCTTTCAAATGACACCCATATTGATGGTGTTTCTCACTATTTTGTGGGAACCGGAAGTCGCCATCTTGGATTTCAAAATGGCGCTAATGGTCAATTTTCGGTGTCTGCTGACCATATCCTTTCAAATGACACCCATATTGATGGTGGATCTCACTATTTTGTGGTAAGCGGAAGGCGCCATTTTGGATTTCAAAATAGCGGTAATGGTCAATTTTCGGAGTCTGCTGACCATATCTTTTCAAATGACACCCATATTGATGGTGGTTCTCACTATTTTGTGGTAACCGGAAGTCGCCATCTTGGATTTCAAAATGGCGTTAACGATCAATTTTCGGTGTCTGCTGACCATATCCTTTCAAATGACACCCATATTGATGATGTTTCTCACTATTTTGTGGGAACCGGAAGTAGAGGTGTGCGCCGATGCATTTTTAATCGGCGGTGGCGTAAGCGACATTTTCGGCCGGCGGCGGCGGCGTTGGCGGCGTCACGCCGTTGGACCCTACCGGCGGCGGCGCGCCGTCGTGACGAATATTGACGCCTATGTAACTAAAAAAAATTCTTGGCTGTACAATTCCTTTCCTAAATTTTCGGTTTCTATTGTAACAGACTTCATACATACAAACAAACGTTACAGCTTAAAGAAAATCTAAAAAAATCATCGCCCACGATGTACTAGCGACATCTGTTAAACACATTGGCCAAAATGTAATAGGGATCTTTAGGGGTGTGCGGGTTAAGGCATATTCTGATGCAGATTAGTACCGTGAGTTAATATCTCAGGTATTTTTAAATTTTTTGGCCCGAAACTATTGAAAAAACCTGTGGTGGTGTGGTGTGGATTACCTAGCGGTGCAATTGTGCCTTTCTCATTTCTCTAAACTATGGCACGGAGGCTTTTTATGTTCAACATAATTGTGGAAATGTCCATTACATTCTTAGTACACTTTGCACTTATATACAATGGCATGCCAGCCACGAACTTGATGAGCTACGTTACGACGGTGAAACACTTGAAACAAAAAAATATCATACTCCATTAGCCTAATCAGCATTAGATCATTATCTGCTTGCTAACTCATTTTGTCATGCGGGGGTGGGTATGTGAGGAGGGCGAAAGTCCCATCAACGAACGACTCCCCAGCTTAAATTGGTATGCTTTTTGATACAGTGCTGGTTTAAAGATGATGGGGTTGAAGGGGAGGGGTATGAGGGCTGGATGGGGTGGTGGTCTGAGGGGTGATTTAAAGAGATTTTTAAAGGAGGGGAGTGAACAGTAGAGGGGGGTGTAACCCCTCTCCGTAAACCATCAACTACGCCCCTGTTAAAATCCAGAAACCTTATCCGAGTCGAAAAAAAAATGGGGAATTAGGTTGACGTTTTTCAGAGTGATTGCATAACCTTTCTATATGAGAAAGGCAAAAATCCAAAAATGTGAATCGTAGTCAAATTTTTTTTTCGAGTTTGCATCAAATCTCGACGTTTCATGCACCTTGAACACATTTAGCATCAAAAATAAAAATTCTATTTTTAATTTTTCCTATAGTTTATATGAGAAATTTCTGTGTGGCCGCACTCTGAAACCCGTAATTCCGGAACCAGAATTCCGATCGATCCAAAATTCAATAGCAGCCGATGGGAAGGTTACACCTTTCATTTGAGACTAAGTTTGGGCAAATCGGTCCAGCCATCTCTGAGAAAAAATTGAGTGACATTATTTGACACATACGCACATACACACACACATACACACATACACACACACATACACACACATACATACATAGACATACACATACAGACTTTTTCCGATCTCGACGAACTGAGTCGAATGGGATATGACACTCGGCCCTCCGGGCCGGGATTAGGTTGACGTTTTTCAGAGTGATTGCATAACCTTTCTATATGAGAAAGGCAAAAATGTGCCAAAATCCAAAAATGTGAGTCGTAGTCAAATTTTTTTTTGAGTTTGTATCAAATCTCGACGTTTCATGCACCTTGAACACATTTAGCATCAAAAATAAAAATTCTATTTTTAATTTTTCCTATAGTTTATATGAGAAATTTCTGTGTGGCCGCACTCTGAAACCCGTAATTCCGGAACCAGAATTTCGATCGATCCAAAATTCAATAGCAGCCAATGGGAAGGTTGCACCTTTCATTTGAGACTAAGTTTGGGCAAATCGGTCCAGCCATCTCTGAGAAAAATGAGTGACATTATTTGACACATACGCACATACATACACACACACATACACACACATACATACATACACACACATACAACTCCGCTAGCGAATGACGGATCCCAATAGTAGCATGTCTGTAATAACATACGTACATGGAACTATTGAGAACCAGAGCTACAGGTCCAAAGCCCTGGTAAAGGAGGATGGTTGTGATGATCCGGGCCGAGATCACCACGTAAAGCAAGGTAGGGCATAACCCCAATTCCAAGGCGTGAAGCGACCCGTGCCGAGGGATGAGTGATCGAGGGGGTGAAAAAGATGCTCGATCGTTAACGGAGCCTGTGGGGTACCTGGGCAACCCCCACAGTAAGCGTCCCTTACCACGCTAATGCGGAGCTCTGGCGTGGCGGACATATATTTCTCGCGCTACTCGTGGGACTATACATGGAGGTAAATAAAAATAAAAACAAACAGACGGAGGTGCCAAACCCCTTCGCAAGAGGTGGTTTGGCGAGGTCTCCCCCCCCCGTGGGGAGAGTAGTGGAGCGATGAGTGCTGCATCCAAAAGCACCAGTGACCCCCCAGCGGCGGTAGGCAATAACCCTACCAATGCATCGGAGGGGCCAATAGCTGCGATGCGCAAAGTAGCGAAGCAACTCGATTCTATAATCGACTTCGCTAGCGCAAAGCAGAACATAGCCAAGGAGTTGAAGTTGAGCCTTCTGGAGCTCCGGAAAGCTGTTCGTGTCGCAAGACAGGAACAGCAGGCCTATGTTGAGAGGGTGGAATGTCGGGAGAGGCCCGACAGAGAAACCCAGACAGTGGCCTCCAATAGGGAGGAAAGAGAGAAGGTCGATAGAGGTTCACAGACAGTGGCCTTTACCTTCTACGGAGCAGCCACGTCGATCGGAGCGGCGACTGAGTTCCCCTCGAAGGGAAAAGGAAAGGGCAATCGCAAGACAGCATCGAATGCGAAGCGCCCTAGGAAGTCGCCAGGCGAGGGTGCCAAAACCGATACCACTCGGCGTGCAACCGTCAAGGTCAAACGCCGCCTGGGTGAGGTAAGCGAGGGCGAGAGTGACCTCGCTGTGGAGAGCGATGGTACCAGCAACCCGGCACGACCGGGGCAGGGGGGCTCAAACCCCTGGACGCTGGTCACCAAGAAAAAGCCGGCACCGAAACCGGAGGTACCGCGACCTGCGAGGAAGGCCAAGGACAGAGGCGAAGCCTTGTGGTTAAAAACCGACAAGGACAAATACGCCGATGTCCTTAAATCGATGAAGGCGGCCGAAAGTCTCTCGGCCCTTGGGCAGGATGTGCGTAGCGTAAGACGCACCAACACGGGAGAGATGCTCCTGGTGCTGAAGCGAGGCGCACAATCAAGTGCAGTATATAAGGCCTTGGCCCAAGAGGTCCTTGGTGAGGGCGCCCAAATCAGGTCGCTAGGTGCGGAAACAACTCTCCAGTGCAAGCACTTGGACGAGTTCGCGACCGCAGAAGACGTCGTCGCAGCCGTCAAGGAGCACTGCGGCGTCACAATCGAGCGGGCCTCTGTGCGATTGAGGAACGGACCCTCTGGCACCCAAGTAGCCTACCTCAGGCTACTGAATGCGGATGCCAAAAAGGTAACCGAGAAAGGGAAGCTGAAGATCGGCTGGTCGGTATGCCCTATTAGTATACCCCAGCCGCCTTCAGTGGACAGGTGCTATCGGTGCCTAGAATCCGGCCATAAAGCATACGAATGCAAAGGCATAGATAGGAGCAAGCTATGTCGTCGCTGCGGCGAGGAGGGGCATAAAGAGCGGGGGTGCACTAAGGCATATAAGTGCCTTATCTGCACCGCTAAGAAGCAAGCCCATAAACATGCTATGGGCGGACCTTCGTGTCCCTTCGGCGAGTTAAATAAGAAGAAGCCGTGAGAGTCACACAGCTAAATCTTAACTATTGTGCAGCAGCCCAACAGCTGCTGTGGCAGTCGGTCTCGGAGTCGAGGACAGATGTCGCCCTCTTATCAGACCCGTACAGCATCCCTGCCGGCAACGGCAATTGGGTATCGGACGGGTCTGGAATGGTGGCAATCTGTACAACAGGAAGGTTCCCGGTTCAAGAGGTAATACACCCCTCCGCCGAGGGTGTGGCGATGGCCAAGATCAATGGTGTGTTCTATTGCAGCTGCTACGCCCCACCAAGGTGGCCAATAGAACAGTTCTACCAGATGATCGACAGGCTCTCGTCGGACCTCGTGGGCCGGAAACCGGTAGTAATAGCGGGAGACTTCAACGCTTGGGCAGTGGAGTGGGGCAGCCGCTGTACAAATAGCAGGGGTCAAGCGCTAATGGAAGCGTTTGCGAAACTCGATACTGTGCTAGCTAATGATGGCTCCGCTAGTACATTCCGTAGAAACGGAGTGGAGGCGTGGATTGATTTGACCTTTGCCAGCCCGAGTCTGGCTCCAGGCATGGAATGGAGGGTAGACGAAGGCTACACCCATAGCGATCATTTAGCAATCCGCTTTAAGATCAACTATGGTGTGCAGCATCCGAGGGCGGGAGATCCCTGTCAGGTACGCGGGTGGAAGTCCAATCACTTCGACAGCGAAGCTTTCACCGCGGCCCTGGGACTGGAGGCCAACACCGACAGTCTAAGCGGGGATGCGCTGGTAGCTGTTCTATCACGCGCGTGCGACGCCACTATGCCGAGAAAAACACTGCCAAGAAACGGTAGATGCCCGGTATACTGGTGGAGTGCCGAGATTGCAACTCTACGGTCAGCCTGTCTCAGAGCTAGACGTAGGATGCAAAGAGCTCGCACCGAGGATGCAAGAGAGAACCGCCGTGAAGTGTTTCGAGCTGCGAAATTAGCCCTTAACAAGGCTATTAAAAGCAGCAAGAGAGCGTGTTTCGACAACCTGTGTGAGAGTGCCAACGCGAATCCGTGGGGTGACGCCTACCGGATTGTGATGGCCAAGACCAAAGGGGGCTCCTCACCCCCAGAACGGTCTCCGGACCGGTTGGCAACGATTATCGAAGTACTCTTCCCGTCTCGAGCCACAAGCCCCTGGCCACCTGCACTACGAAACAGTGCGGGCACGGTCGAAATGGTGGCTCCAGTGACGAACGAAGAGCTACTCGCAGTGGCTAAATCCCTAGCAATGAACAAAGCTCCAGGGCCGGATGGAGTTCCGAACAACGCTCTCAAGGCAGCGATCATAGCAAACCCGAACATGTTCGGGCTAGCTATGCAGAGATGCCTTGACGAGTGCCGTTTCCCCGATAGATGGAAAAGGCAGAAACTGGTGCTGTTGCCGAAGCCCGGGAAGCCGCCAGGCGACCCATCGGCGTACAGACCAATCTGTCTGATAGACACGACTGGCAAACTGCTTGAGAGGATCATCCTCAACAGGCTCACCCCGTACGCGGAAGGTACGGACGGTCTGTCAAGCAACCAGTTTGGCTTTCGGAAGGGTAAGTCCACAGTGGACGCTCTCAACTCAGTGATAAATACTGCCGAGATAGCGATCCAACGAAAAAGGCGAGGTATTCGATACTGTGCGTTAGTGACACTTGACGTGAAGAACGCATTTAACAGCGCAAGCTGGGATGCCATCGCGCTCTCGTTACACCGGCTTAGCCTACCGGTGGGTCTGTACCGGATCCTGGAAAGTTACTTCCAAAACCGCGTACTGATATACGAGACCGATGCCGGTCAGAAAAGGGTTCCGATTACCGCCGTAGTCCCACAGGGCTCGATCCTAGGCCCGGTGCTATGGAACCTCATGTATGACGGGGTTCTGAGACTGAAGTTCCCTCCTGGGGTCAAGATCGTCGGCTTTGCCGACGACGTAACCTTGGAGGTCTACGGGGAGTCAATTCCTGAGGTAGAACTAACCGCAGAACACGCGATTAGCACGGTGGAGGAATGGATGAGCGCAAGAGGCCTGGAGCTCGCTCATCATAAGACGGAGGTAGTTATCGTCAACAACCGCAAGTCGGCACAACATGCAGTTATCCATGTGGGAGAAGTCGCGATCACTTCACAGCGAAGTCTGAAGTCTCTCGGAGTCTTTATAGACGACAAGCTGACCTTCGGCAGCCATGTCGACTATACGTGCAAGAGAGCGTCGACTGCTGTTGCGGCACTATCGAGAATGATGTCCAACAGCTCAAAGGTGTGCGCCAGTAGACGTAGGTTACTGGCAGGCGTTGCCGTATCTATCCTCAGGTACGGCGGCCCATCATGGTCAAGAGCACTGAGGGTAACCAGTTACCTACAGAAACTGGAGAGCACCTACCGCGTGATGTGCCTCAGAGTGATATCTGCCTACCGCACGGTATCACATGATGCATCCTGCGTGATAGCGAGCATAATGCCAGTCGGGCTGGTCATTCGGGAAGATGAGGAGTGCTTTGAGCTACGTGGAAATAGGGGAGCCCGCGAGCGCACCAGGGTGACCTCGGTCGCCAGATGGCAGCGTGAGTGGGATAACTCCTCGAAAGGTAGGTGGACCCACCGGCTGATACCTAGCATATCGAGCTGGGTGGGAAGACCCCATGGGGAAGTTCACTTCCACCTGACACAATTCCTGTCAGGCCATGGCTGTTTCCGTCAGTACCTCCACAGGTTCGGGCACGCGGAGGTCCCAGTCTGCCCGGACTGCCCAGGTGTAGATGAAACTGCCGAACACATACTGTTCGTATGTCATCGGTTCGACGTCGAAAGAAGAGCAATGCTTGACGTCTGTGGCTGGGACACAACCCCGGATACCCTTATTCAGCGGATGTGTCAAACGGTGGAGAAGTGGAACGCAGTCTCGGCTGCTACCATCTAGATTGCCAGTAGGCTACAGGTAATCTGGCGAACCGAGCAACAGACGGCGGGCACGGCTAACTAGTGATTGGTTAGCTGGAGCGAAAAAGGCCAAGCGCAAAATAAGAGAGTGAATGGTCTGTTCATGCCGAGGTAGGTTGGCGCAGCGAATGGCAACCGCGTAAGGGGTAAACCCAGCCACCCCGAAGCAAGACAGAAGAGTGAGTGTATAGGCGTATAAGTGGACTGCCTCATGCCAAGACGGGAGGGTCGTAGCGTAGTATGTTGGAACTAAGCTATCGATGCCTCATGGCGTGGCAGAGGAGTGAAAGGGTGAGCATCCAAGTCAGTCTCACATTGCATGTTAAGGGTGAGCATAAAAGTCAGCCTCACAGGTTGGTAGAGGCTAGCACAAAAGTCAGCCTAGCAAGGAATGAAAAAGGTGAGCACAAAAGTCAGCCTCGCATGGTATGTCAGAAGTGGGGCCTAAGGAAAATGTCCCACATGGGATGCCAGAGGGAGTGACAAAGGTACAATAGAGTGGCACGATTGAGAGTGAATCAGGTGATAGGGTGAGCACCCAAGTCAGCCTCACATGGATGGGTAGGGCGAGCACAAAAGTAAGCCTAGCAAGGAATGAGTAAGGTGAGCACACAAGTCAGCCTCGCATGGAACGTAAAAGGTGAGCACAAAAGTCAGCCTCATGTGGGAGTGTTTGAGAGTGAATCAAAGGGTGATTGAGAGAGCACCCAAGTAAGCCTCATACAGGATGTATGATCGCGTGAGTGAGAGTGAATGAGTACATTCAGTACAGCCATCCCTCCTGAAGTAATACCGAGAGGTAGTTCCTGGGAGGAATGATGGCGGAGCCCAATGAAGTTTAGTCGGTATTAATGGCTGGTCACCATTCGAGTCCGACACGCCCCCAGTGCACCCCGTGTGGTAGATTGGACCCTACCGTTAGCACGTGTACTGGGCTAGGACATAAAGGTCTTCTCCATTGTAAAAAAAAAAACACATGCACACTCATACATACACACATACACACACATACAGACTTTTAATGTAGAATACATTTAAGGTTTCAATATAGGGGTCCCGTTTCAAAATATCGGCTGCGGCGCCGCGTCAGATTTTGAACGTTAATAACTTTTATCATACTTAACAGAATGATTTGATTTTTAGACCAATTTGTTGCAAATATGTTCCTCTATGCTGTATTAAAATTTGAAGTATGTATAACATGTACTAATAACAAAAAAAATGTGTTTTGAAAAATCTTTCGAAAACGACTCGGAAAAGTGAAAATTTTCAGCCCATCCCGCACAGAGCCGTCGTTATGGTAGACCAACCGAACAATAAAATAATGAAAAGTTTATATATAGGTCCATTACATGTTTGTTCGTATGGTTATTCGCATTGGGTTGCTTGACGAGAGCACTTGGTGGGGGAAAGACGGCATATTCCTTTGGTTAGGCCATTAGAAGCCGGACGGAAAGGAAAGGCTCATGCACGGCACGAGAACGAGCGAGAAAGCGATAGTAGTGCATATTAGCGCGATTATATAAATATCTGTCGGTCGGTTTTTCTCATCATTCGTATTCGTTCAAGCACTAGCAAGCAGCCAGTCCACCGAAGAAAAGCAGTCGGCGATGACGACGGCGGAAAAAGTGCCCCAGCTACTGGTGACTCATCGCAACCCGATCAGGAACTGTCGCCCTGCAAGAATTTCGCCCCAACTAAAGGGCAACAGAGTAGGCTATCGTTCCAGCGTCTGGGTCGTGAGATTGTGCAGGACTGCAAAGTCGAGCTACGCTTACAAAGCTCAGTCGTAATGATGCCCCGAGAAGCCAACGATGCCTACTTGGTCGGTTTGTTCGAGAATGCAAAATAGTGCTTTCTAGCTCACCGTGTCCGCGGGGAGTGCGTCTGAATTATGCTCCCGCAATAAAACAATAAACGGTTCTTTACAGGACCAATTAATTGTGTTCTAATAAGAGTTAAACTGAAATTTACATTTTATGGTGTATAACAAATAATTTTCAGAAAGCAATATAAGAAATACGATGTGTGGAAAGAAAGAAAGAGAATTTAAATTATCTTCTCTCGCTCGTTTTCGTGCACTGCTTTTCCATTCCTTTCTGCTGCTACTACCATCATAACTAAAACGAATGTGCGTGTTCCCCCACCATCTCATGACCAGTGTTGCCACAATTGCATGTCGCTATTACAATTTGAATTATTTTATTGATCCTCTCTAGTATTGATAAAATATAGAACGTGCAAAGTACACTAGTCGCATGCTTTTATTCGAACTTTTTGGCAGCCTCCGTTGATTAACTGCATAAATCGATTTGTTTGTGCAGCTCCTTGCTAGTAGCAAACTAAATAGCCTTTATCAGCGCTAACAAATAACACGAAAGAATTTAAATTTGTGAAAATCTTTTCCTTCCTTCTTTTCAAATCTGCAACATTCTTTGAAAATATTGTTTGAATGTTGTTATTGAAAAACTGAACATGCAAGTTTGCTAGCATTGGCCACTAGATTGAAGGCGATGGAAAGACAGAATATTCGTTTTGCTTATGCTAGTATTGGTAGCCGAACGGAAAGGAAAGGCGCAGGAATGGCACGAAAACGAGCGAGAGAGCGATAGTAGTGCTTTCTCGTATATGAATATTGGTCGTTCGGTTTTTCTCATCATTCGTATTCGTTCAAGCACTAGCAAGCAGCCAGTCCACCGAAGGAAAGCAGTTGGCAATAGCGACGGACGGAAAAAGTGCCCCAGCTACTGGTGACTCATCGGAACTGTCGCCCTGCAAGAATTTCGCCCCAACTAAAGGGCAACAGAGTAGGCTATCGTTCCAGCGTCTGGGTCGTGAGATTGTGCAGGACTGCAAAGTCGAGCTACGCTTACAAAGCTCAGTCGTAATGATGGCCCGAGAAGCCAACGATGCCTACTTGGTCGGTTTGTTCGAGAATGCAAAATAGTGCTTTCTAGCTCACCGTGTCCGCGGGGAGTGCGTCTGAATTATGCTCCCGCAATAAAACAATAAACGGTTCTTTACAGGACCAATTAATTGTGTTCTAATAAGAGTTAAACTAAAATTTACATTTTATGGTGTATAACAAATAATTTTCAGAAAGCAATATAAGAAATACGATGTGTGGAAAGAAAGAAAGAGAATTTAAATTATCTTCTCTCGCTCGTTTTCGTGCACTGCTTTTCCATTCCTTTCTGCTGCTACTACCATCATAACTAAAACGAATGTGCGTGTTCCCCCACCATCTCATGGCCAGTGTTGCCACAATTCCATGTCGCTATAACAATTTGAATTATTTTATTGATCCTCTCTAGTATTGATAAAATATAGAACATGCAAAGTACACTAGTCGCATGCTTTTATTCGAACTTTTTGGCAGCCTCCGTTGATTAACTGCATAAATCGATTTGTTTGTGCAGCTCCTTGCTAGTAGCAAACTAAATAGCCTTTATCAGCGCTAACAAATAAAACAAAAGAATTTAAATTTGTGAAAATCTTCTCTTTCCTTCTTTTCAAATCTGCAACATTCTTTGAAAATATTGTTGGAATGTTGTTATTGAAAAACTGAACATGCAAGTTTGCTAGCACTGGCCACTAGATTGAAGGCGATGGAAAGACAGAATATTCGTTTTGGTTATGCTAGTATTGGTAGCCGAACGGAAAGGAAAGGCACAGGAATGGCACGAAAACGAGCGGGAGTGCGATAGTAGTGCTTTCTTGTGTTTTCATATATGAATATTGGTCGGTCGGTTTTTCTCATCATTCGTATTCGTTCAAGCACTAGCAAGCAGCCAGTCCACCGGAGGAAAGCAGTTGGCGATGATGACGGTCCGCAAAAGTGCCCCAGCTACTGGTGGCCCATCGCAACCAACTACCGATCAGGAACTGTCGCCATGCTAGTATTTCGCCCCAACTAAAGGGCAACGGAGCAACTAATCCGCTGGCTAACATTCCAGCGTCTGGTTCGTAAGGTTGTGTATTACTTCAAAGTCGAGCTACGCTTACAAAACTCAGCCGTAATGAAGCCACTGATGCCTACTTGGTCGGTTTGTGGGAGTGGGCGTAAATTACAATAAAAGCAACGGTTCTTTTCAGGACCAATCAATTGTGTTCTAGTGAGAGTTAAACTGAAACTTTTATTTTAAGGTGTGTAGCAAATTTTCAACAAGCAACATAATACGTTGGGTGGAAAGAAGTAGCTTGCACACGGAACAAAAATTTAAATTATCCTCTCGCTCGTTTCGTGCACTGCTTTTCCATTCCTTTCTACTGTTATTATCAGTATTACCAAAACGAATGTGTTGTTGCATGTGTTTAAGAGAAACGTTGAAGTCGCATGCTTCTATTCAAGCTTTTTGGCAGCCCCCGTGAACTAACTGCATTAAATGATTTTTTGTGCAGCTCCGTGCTAGTAGCAAACAAAATGGCCCTACCAGTGTCTGATTCGTGAGATTGTGCAGGATTTCAAAGTCGAGCTAAGCTTATAAAGTTCAGCCGTAATGGTACCCGAAGAAGCCAGTCTTGTCGTTTTGTTCGAGGCTACAAAACAGTTCGCCAGGCACGTAACTATCATGCCAAAAATATCCAACGATCCAGCGCATCACCATCAACACCAACGCCGATACCAAAGGTTCTTTTCAGAACCACCATTATTACCATAGAGAATTATTTGAAAATTTCCCATTCAAACGTGATTCTGTTGAATATTATTAGATTTAAATTAACGTCTCGAATTGAAATCACGACGCTCCGGTTATGTGACAGACATTACCCACCCATCTTTTTTTATTGTGACCACGACACCCCATTTCAATATTTCTGAATGAACAGAAGGTCGAGTTTGGAAAGTTTGTAACTTTCATTGTACTTAACCAAATTACACAATGTTCGCACTAATGATTCAGAAATATGATCAGGAATCTTCTGTTAGATTTGTAAGTATGTATAATTTACATGAATAAAGAAAAATTGATTTTCAGGAATCAATTATTATCTGTTCTTCCATTGGCCAGTACTACGCGACTTCCTCATGCTAACAATTAATTTCATCGTTAGCCATCTCCCTCACCAAGGCCAACAACGCCAACAAAACCGGTCCTTTTCAGGACCACCATCATTTTTGTAAAGAATAATTTGAAATATTCCTCGCCCAAATCACCTTTTGTCCGAAAATTCCAATGAGTATCAACATATTTGAAGAACGTGTTCCTTATGTATTCTACATCTCTCCGGTTATGTCGCAGACATTACCCACCCATCTTTTTCTGATCTCGACGAACTGAGTCGAATGGGATATGACACTCGGCCCTCCGTGCCAGGATTAGGTTGACATTTTTCAGAGTGATTGCATAACCTTTCTATATGAGAAAGGCAAAAATGTGCCAAAATTCAAAAAAGTGAATAGTCGTCAAATTTTTTTCGAGTTTGTATCAAAGCTCGACGTTTCATGCACCTTGAAGACATTTAGCATCAAAAATAAAAATTCTATTTTTAATTTTTCCTATAGTTTATATGAGAAATTTCTGTGTGGCCGCTCTCTTAAACCCGTAATTCCGGGACCAGAATTCCGATCGATCCAAAATTCAATAGCAGCTGATGGGAAGGTTGCATATTTCATTTGAGACTAAGTTTGGGCAAATCGGTCCAGCCATCTCTGAGAAAAATGAGTGACATTATTTGACACATACGCACATACATACACACACATACATACACACACACATACACACACACATACATACACAAACATACACACACATACAGACTTTTTCTGATCTCGACGAACTGAGTCGAATGGGATATGACACTCGGCCCTCCGGGCCGGGATTAGGTTGACATTTTTCAGAGTGATTGCATAACCTTTCTATATGAAAAAAGTAAAAATGTGCCAAAATCCAAAAAAGTGAATAGTCGTCAAATTTTTTTTCGAGTTTGCACCCAAGCTCGACGTTTCATGCACCTTGAAGACATTTAGCATCAAAAATAAAAATTCTATTTTTAATTTTTCCTATAGTTTATATGAGAAATTTCTGTGTGGCCGCACTCTTAAACCCGTAATTCCGGAACCAGAATTCCGATCGATCCAAAATTCAATAGCAGCCGATGGGAAGGTTGCACCTTTCATTTGAGACTAAGTTTGGGCAAATCGGTCCAGCCATCTCTGCGAAAAATGAGTGACATTATTTGACACATACGCACATACATACACACACACATACAGACTTTTTCCGATCTCGACGAACTGAGTCGAATGGGATATGACACTCGGCCCTCCGGGCCGGGATTAGGTTGACGTTTTTCAGAGTGATTGCATAACCTTTCTATATGAGAAAGGCAAAAATGTGCCAAAATTCAAAAAAGTGAATAGTCGTCAAATTTTTTTCGAGTTTGCATCAATGCTCGACGTTTCATGCACCTTGAAGACATTTAGCATCAAAAATAAAAATTCTATTTTTAATTTTTCCTATAGTTTATATGAGAAATTTTTGTGTGGCCGCACTCTTAAACCCGTAATTCCGGGACCAGAATTCCGATCGATCCAAAATTCAATAGCAGCTGATGGGAAGGTTGCATATTTCATTTGAGACTAAGTTTGGGCAAATCGGTCCAGCCATCTCTGAGAAAAATGAGTGACATTATTTGACACATACGCACATACATACACACACATACACACACATACACACATACACACACACATACACACTCATAAATACACACATACACACATACAGACTTTTTCCGATCTCGACGAACTGAGTCGAATGGGATATGACACTCGGCCCTCCGGGCCGGCATTAGGTTGACGTTTTTCAGAGTGATTGCATAACCTTTCTATATGAGAAAGGCAAAAATGTGCCAAAATTCAAAAAAGTGAATAGTCGTCAATTTTTTTTGGACTTTGCATCAAAGCTCGACGTTTCATGCACCTTGAAGACATTTAGCATCAAAAATAAAAATTCTATTTTTAATTTTTCCTATAGTTTATATGAGAAATTTCTGTGTGGCCGCACTCTTAAACCCCTAATTCTGGAACCAGAATTCCGATCGATCCAAAATTCAATAGCAGCCGATGGGAAGGTTGCACCTTTCATTTGAGACTAAGTTTGGGCAAATCGGTCCAGCCATCTCTGAGAAAAATGAGTGACATTATTTGACACATACGCACATACATACACACACATACATACACACACATACATACACACACATACACACACACATACACACACAAACATACACACACATACAGACTTTTTCTGATCTCGACGAACTGAGTCGAATGGGATATGACACTCGGCCCTCCGGGCCGGGATTAGGTTGACATTTTTCAGAGTGATTGCATAACCTTTCTATATGAAAAAAGCAAAAATGTGCCAAAATCCAAAAAAGTGAATAGTCGTCAAATTTTTTTTCGAGTTTGCATCAAAGCTCGACGTTTCATGCACCTTGAACACATTTAGCATCAAAAATAAAAATTCTATTTTTAATTTTTCCTATAGTTTATATGAGAAATTTCTGTGTGGCCGCACTCTTAAACCCGTAATTCTGGAACCAGAATTCCGATCGATCCAAAATTCAATAGCAGCCGATGGGAAGGTTGCACCTTTCATTTGAGACTAAGTTTGGGCAAATCGGTCCAGCCCTCTCTGCGAAAAATGAGTGACATTATTTGACACATACGCACATACATACACACACACATACAGACTTTTTCCGATCTCGACGAACTGAGTCGAATGGGATATGACACTCGGCCCTCCGGGCCGGCATTTGGTTGACGTTTTTCAGAGTGATTGCATAACCTTTCTATATGAGAAAGGCAAAAATGTGCCAAAATTCAAAGAAGTGAATAGTCGTCAATTTTTTTTGGACTTTGCATCAAAGCTCGACGTTTCATGCACCTTGAAGACATTTAGCATCAAAAATAAAAATTCTATTTTTAATTTTTCCTATAGTTTATATGAGAAATTTCTGTGTGGCCGCACTCTTAAACCTGTAATTCTGGAACCAGAATTCCGATCGATCCAAAATTCAATAGCAGCCGATGGGAAGGTTGCACCTTTCATTTGAGACTAAGTTTGGGCAAATCGGTCCAGCCATCTCTGAGAAAAATGAGTGACATTATTTGACACATACGCACATACATACACACACATACATACACACACACATACACACACATACAGACTTTTTCTGATCTCGACGAACTGAGTCGAATGGGATATGACACTCGGCCCTCCGGGCCGGGATTAGGTTGACGTTTTTCAGAGTGATTGCATAACCTTTCTATATGAAAAAAACAAAAATGTGCCAAAATCCAAAAAAGTGAATAGTCGTCAAATTTTTTTTCGAGTTTGCATCAAAGCTCGACGTTTCATGCACCTTGAAGACATTTAGCATCAAAAATAAAAATTCTATTTTTAATTTTTCCTATAGTTTATATGAGAAATTTCTGTGTGGCCGCACTCTTAAACCCGTAATTCCGGAACCAGAATTCCGATCGATCCAAAATTCAATAGCAGCCGATGGGAAGGTTGCACCTTTCATTTGAGACTAAGTTTGGGCAAATCGGTCCAGCCATCTCTGCGAAAAATGAGTGACACATACGTACATACATACACACACACACATACAGACTTTTTCCGATCTCGACGAACTGAGTCGAATGGGATATGACACTCGGCCCTCCGGGCCGGGATTAGGTTGACGTTTTTCAGAGTGATTGCATAACCTTTCTATATGAGAAAGGCAAAAATGTGCCAAAATTCAAAAAAGTGAATTGTCGTCAAATTTTTTTCGAGTTTGCATCAAAGCTCGACGTTTCATGCACCTTGAAGACATTTAGCATCAAAAATAAAAATTCTATTTTTAATTTTTCCTATAGTTTATATGAGAAATTTCTGTGTGGCCGCACTCTTAAACCCGTAATTCCGGGACCAGAATTCCGATCGATCCAAAATTCAATAGCAGCTGATGGGAAGGTTGCATATTTCATTTGAGACTAAGTTTGGGCAAATCGGTCCAGCCATCTCTGAGAAAAATGAGTGGCATTATTTGACACATACGCACATACATACACACACATACACACACATACACACATACACACACATACACACTCATAAATACACACATACACACATACAGACTTTTTCCGATCTCGACGAACTGAGTCGAATGGGATACGACACTCGGCCCTCCGGGCCGGCATTAGGTTGACGTTTTTCAGAGTGATTGCATAACCTTTCTATATGAGAAAGGCAAAAATGTGCCAAAATTCAAAAAAGTGAATAGTCGTCAATTTTTTTTGGACTTTGCATCAAAGCTCGACGTTTCATGCACCTTGAAGACATTTAGCATCAAAAATAAAAATTCTATTTTTAATTTTTCCTATAGTTTATATGAGAAATTTCTGTGTGGCCGCACTCTTAAACCCCTAATTCTGGAACCAGAATTCCGATCGATCCAAAATTCAATAGCAGCCGATGGGAAGGTTGCACCTTTCATTTGAGACTAAGTTTGGGCAAATCGGTCCACCCATCTCTGAGAAAAATGAGTGACATTATTTGACACATACGCACATACATACACACACATACATACACACACACATACACACACACATACACACACAAACATACACACACATACAGACTTTTTCTGATCTCGACGAACTGAGTCGAATGGGATATGACACTCGGCCCTCCGGGCCGGGATTAGGTTGACATTTTTCAGAGTGATTGCATAACCTTTCTATATGAAAAACCTGTTTTAATCCACCTAGCGGTGCAATTGTGCCTTTCTCATTTCTCTAAACTATGGCACGGAGGCTTTTTATGTTCAACAAAATCGTGGAAATGTCCATTACATTCTTAGTACACTTTGCACTTATACACAATGGCATGCCAGCCACGAACTTGATGAGCTACGTGTCGACGGTGAAACACTTGAAACAAAAAAATATCATACTCCATCAGCCTAATCAGCATTAGATCAATGTTATCTGCTTGCTAACTCATTTTGTCATGCGGGGGTGGGTATGTGAGGAGGGCGAAAGTCCCATGAATGAACGACTCCCCAGCTTAAATTGGTATGCTTTGTGATATAGTGGTGGTTTAAAGATGATGGGGTTGAAAGGGGGGGTATGAGGGCTGGATGGGGTGGTGGTCTGAGGGGTGATTTAAGGAGATTTTTAAAGGAGGGGCGCGAACAGTAGAGGAAGGGTGTAACCCCTCTCCGTAAACCATCAACTACGCCCCTGTTAAAATCCAGAAACCCTAAACGAGTCGAAAAAAAAATTAGGTTGACGTTTTTCAGAGTGATTGTATAACCTTTCTATATGAGAAAGGCAAAAATGTGCCAAAATCCAAAAAAGTGAATCGTAGTCAAATTTTTTTTCGAGTTTGCATCAAATCTCGACGTTTCATGCACCTTGAATACATTTAGCATCAAAAATAAAAATTCTATTTTTAATTTTTCCTATAGTTTATATGAGAAATTTCTGTGTGGCCGCACTCTGAAACCCGTAATTCCGGAACCAGAATTCCGATCGATCCAAAATTCAATAGCAGCCGATGGGAAGGTTGCACCTTTCATTTGAGACTAAGTTTGGGCAAATCGGTCCAGCCATCTCTGAGAAAAATGAGTGACATTATTTGACACATACGCACATACACACACACATACACACACACATACACACACACATACACACACACATACATACATACACACACACATACAGACTTTTTCCGATCTCGACGAACTGAGTCGAATGGGATATGACACTCGGCCCTCCGGGCCGGGATTAGGTTGACGTTTTTCAGAGTGATTGCATAACCTTTCTATATGAGAAAGGCAAAAATGTGCCAAAATCCAAAAAAGTGAATCGTAGTCAAATTTTTTTTCGAGTTTGCATCAAATCTCGACGTTTCATGCACCTTGAACACATTTAGCATCAAAAATAAAAATTCTATTTTTAATTTTTCCTATAGTTTATATGAGAAATTTCTGTGTGGCCGCACTCTGAAACCCGTAATTCCGGAACCAGAATTCCGATCGATCCAAAATTCAATAGCAGCCGATGGGAAGGTTGCACCTTTCATTTGAGACTAAGTTTGGGCAAATCGGTCCAGCCATCTCTGAGAAAAATGAGTGACATTATTTGACACATACGCACATACATACACACATACACACACATACACACACACATACACACACACATACACACACACATACATACATACACACACACATACAGACTTTTTCCGATCTCGACGAACTGAGTCGAATGGGATATGACACTCGGCCCTCCGGGCCGGGATTAGGTTGACGTTTTTCAGAGTGATTGCATAACCTTTCTATATGAGAAAGGCAAAAATGTGCCAAAATCCAAAAAAGTGAATCGTAGTCAAATTTTTTTTCGAGTTTGCATCAAATCTCGACGTTTCATGCACCTTGAACACATTTAGCATCAAAAATAAAAATTCTATTTTTAATTTTTCCTATAGTTTATATGAGAAATTTCTGTGTGGCCGCACTCTGAAACCCGTAATTCCGGAACCAGAATTCCGATCGATCCAAAATTCAATAGCAGCCGATGGGAAGGTTGCACCTTTCATTTGAGACTAAGTTTGGGCAAATCGGTCCAGCCATCTCTGAGAAAAATGAGTGACATTATTTGACACATACGCACATACATACACACATACACACACATACACACACATACACACACACATACACACACATACATACATACACACACACATACAGACTTTTTCCGATCTCGACGAACTGAGTCGAATGGGATATGACACTCGGCCCTCCGGGCCGGGATTAGGTTGACGTTTTTCAGAGTGATTGCATAACCTTTCTATATGAGAAAGGCAAAAATGTGCCAAAATCCAAAAAAGTGAATCGTAGTCAAATTTTTTTTCGAGTTTGCATCAAATCTCGACGTTTCATGCACCTTGAACACATTTAGCATCAAAAATAAAAATTCTATTTTTAATTTTTCCTATAGTTTATATGAGAAATTTCTGTGTGGCCGCACTCTGAAACCCGTAATTCCGGAACCAGAATTCCGATCGATCCAAAATTCAATAGCAGCCGATGGGAAGGTTGCACCTTTCATTTGAGACTAAGTTTGGGCAAATCGGTCCAGCCATTTCTGAGAAAAATGAGTGACATTATTTGACACATACGCACATACATACACACATACACACACACATACACACACACATACACACACACATACACACACATACATACATACACACACACATACAGACTTTTTCCGATCTCGACGAACTGAGTCGAATGGGATATGACACTCGGCCCTCCGGGCCGGGATTAGGTTGACGTTTTTCAGAGTGATTGCATAACCTTTCTATATGAGAAAGGCAAAAATGTGCCAAAATCCAAAAAAGTGAATCGTAGTCAAATTTTTTTTCGAGTTTGCATCAAATCTCGACGTTTTATGCACCTTGAACACATTTAGCATCAAAAATAAAAATTCTATTTTTAATTTTTCCTATAGTTTATATGAGAAATTTCTGTGTGGCCGCACTCTGAAACCCGTAATTCCGGAACCAGAATTCCGATCGATCCAAAATTCAATAGCAGCCGATGGGAAGGTTGCACCTTTCATTTGAGACTAAGTTTGGGCAAATCGGTCCAGCCATCTCTGAGAAAAATGAGTGACATTATTTGACACATACGCACATACATACACACATACACACACACATACACACACACATACACACACACATACACACACACATACATACATACACACACACATACAGACTTTTTCCGATCTCGACGAACTGAGTCGAATGGGATATGACACTCGGCCCTCCGGGCCGGGATTAGGTTGACGTTTTTCAGAGTGATTGCATAACCTTTCTATATGAGAAAGGCAAAAATGTGCCAAAATCCAAAAAAGTGAATCGTAGTCAAATTTTTTTTCGAGTTTGCATCAAATCTCGACGTTTCATGCACCTTGAACACATTTAGCATCAAAAATAAAAATTCTATTTTTAATTTTTCCTATAGTTTATATGAGAAATTTCTGTGTGGCCGCACTCTGAAACCCGTAATTCCGGAACCAGAATTCCGATCGATCCAAAATTCAATAGCAGCCGATGGGAAGGTTGCACCTTTCATTTGAGACTAAGTTTGGGCAAATCGGTCCAGCCATCTCTGAGAAAAATGAGTGACATTATTTGACACATACGCACATACATACACACATACACACACACATACACACACATACACACACACATACACACACATACATACATACACACACATACAGACTTTTTCCGATCTCGACGAACTGAGTCGAATGGGATATGACACTCGGCCCTCCGGGCCGGGATTAGGTTGACGTTTTTCAGAGTGATTGCATAACCTTTCTATATGAGAAAGGCAAAAATGTGCCAAAATCCAAAAAAGTGAATCGTAGTCAAATTTTTTTTCGAGTTTGCATCAAATCTCGACGTTTCATGCACCTTGAACACATTTAGCATCAAAAATAAAAATTCTATTTTTAATTTTTCCTATAGTTTATATGAGAAATTTCTGTGTGGCCGCACTCTGAAACCCGTAATTCCGGAACCAGAATTCCGATCGATCCAAAATTCAATAGCAGCCGATGGGAAGGTTGCACCTTTCATTTGAGACTAAGTTTGGGCAAATCGGTCCAGCCATCTCTGAGAAAAATGAGTGACATTATTTGACACATACGCACATACATACACACACACACATACACACACATACACACACACATACACACACACATACACACACACATACATACATACACACACACATACAGACTTTTTCCGATCTCGACGAACTGAGTCGAATGGGATATGACACTCGGCCCTCCGGGCCGGGATTAGGTTGACGTTTTTCAGAGTGATTGCATAACCTTTCTATATGAGAAAGGCAAAAATGTGCCAAAATCCAAAAAAGTGAATCGTAGTCAAATTTTTTTTCGAGTTTGCATCAAATCTCGACGTTTCATGCACCTTGAACACATTTAGCATCAAAAATAAAAATTCTATTTTTAATTTTTCCTATAGTTTATATGAGAAATTTCTGTGTGGCCGCACTCTGAAACCCGTAATTCCGGAACCAGAATTCCGATCGATCCAAAATTCAATAGCAGCCGATGGGAAGGTTGCACCTTTCATTTGAGACTAAGTTTGGGCAAATCGGTCCAGCCATCTCTGAGAAAAATGAGTGACATTATTTGACACATACGCACATACATACACACATACACACACACATACACACACACATACACACACACATACACACACACATACATACATACACACACACATACAGACTTTTTCCGATCTCGACGAACTGAGTCGAATGGGATATGACACTCGGCCCTCCGGGCCGGGATTAGGTTGACGTTTTTCAGAGTGATTGCATAACCTTTCTATATGAGAAAGGCAAAAAGCAAAAATGTGCCAAAATCCAAAAAAGTGAATAGTCGTCAAATTTTTTTTCGAGTTTGCATCAAAGCTCGACGTTTCATGCACCTTGAAGACATTTAGCATCAAAAATAAAAATTCTATTTTTAATTTTTCCGATAGTTTATATGAGAAATTTCTGTGTGGCCGCACTCTTAAACCCGTAATTCCGGAACCAGAATTCCGATCGATCCAAAATTCAATAGCAGCCGATGGGAAGGTTGCACCTATCATTTGAGACTAAGTTTGGGCAAATCGGTCCAGCCATCTCTGCGAAAAATGAGTGACATTATTTGACACATACGCACATACATACACACACACATACAGACTTTTTCCGATCTCGACGAACTGAGTCGAATGGGATATGACACTCGGCCCTCCGGGCCGGGATTAGGTTGACGTTTTTCAGAGTGATTGCATAACCTTTCTATATGAGAAAGGCAAAAATGTGCCAAAATTCAAAAAAGTGAATAGTCGTCAAATTTTTTTCGAGTTTGCATCAAAGCTCGACGTTTCATGCACCTTGAAGACATTTAGCATCAAAAATAAAAATTCTATTTTTAATTTTTCCTATAGTTTATATGAGAAATTTCTGTGTGGCCGCACTCTTAAACCCGTAATTCCGGAACCAGAATTCCGATCGATCCAAAATTCAATAGCAGCCGATGGAAAGGTTGCATCTTTCATTTGAGACTAAGTTTGGGCAAATCGGTCCAGCCATCTCTGAGAAAAATGAGTGACATTATTTGACACATACGCACATACACACACATACACACACATACACACACATACACACACATACACACACACATACACACACACATACACACACACGTACACACACATACAGACTTTTTCCGATCTCGACGAACTGAGTCGAATGGGATATGACACTCGGCCCTCCGGGCCAGGATTAGGTTGACGTTTTTCAGAGTGATTGCATAACCTTTCTATATGAGAAAGGCAAAAATGTGCCAAAATCCAAAAAAGTGAATAGTCGTCAAATTTTTTTTCGAGTTTGCATCAAAGCTCGACGTTTCATGCACCTTGAACACATTTAGCATCAAAAATAAAAATTCTATTTTTAATTTTTCCTATAGTTTATATGAGAAATTTCTGTGTGGCCGCACTCTTAAACCCGTAATTCCGGGACCAGAATTCCGATCGATCCAAAATTCAATAGCAGCTGATGGGAAGGTTGCATATTTCATTTGAGACTAAGTTTGGGCAAATCGGTCCAGCCATCTCTGAGAAAAATGAGTGACATTATTTGACACATACGCACATACATACACACACATACACACACATACACACACATACACACATACACACACATACACACACATACATACATACACACACATGCAGACTTTTTCCGATCTCGACGAACTGAGTCGAATGAGATATGACACTCGGCCCTCCGGGCCGGCATTAGGTTGACATTTTTCAGAGTGATTGCATAACCTTTCTATACGAGAAAGGCAAAAATGTGCCAAAATCCAAAAAAGTGAATTGTCGTCAAATTTTTTTTCGAGTTTGCATCAAAGCTCGACGTTTCATGCACCTTGAAGACATTTAGCATCAAAAATAAAAATTCTATTTTTAATTTTTCCTATAGTTTATATGAGAAATTTCTGTGTGGCCGCACTCTTAAACCCGTAATTCCGGAGCCAGAATTCCGATCGATCCAAAATTCAATAGCAGCCGATGGGAAGGTTGTATCTTTCATTTGAGACTAAGTTTGGGCAAATCGGTCCAGCCATCTCTGAGAAAAATGAGTGATATTATTTGACACATACACACATACATACACACACATACACACACATACACACACATACACACACACATACAGACTTTTTTCGATCTCGACGAACAGAGTCGAATCGGATATGACACTCGGCCCTCCGGGCCGTGATTAGGTTGACATTTTTCAGAGTAATTGCATAACCTTTCTATATGAAAAAAGCAAAAATGTGCCAAAATTCAAAAAAGTGAATAGTCGTCAAATTTTTTTTCGAGTTTGCATCAAAGCTCGACGTTTCATGCACCTTGAAGACATTTAGCATCAAAAATAAAAATTCTATTTTTAATTTTTCCTATAGTTTATATGAGAAATTTCTGTGTGGCCGCACTCTTAAACCCGTAATTCCGGGACCAGAATTCCGATCGATCCAAAATTCAATAGCAGCTGATGGGAAGGTTGCATATTTCATTTGAGACTAAGTTTGGGCAAATCGGTCCAGCCATCTCTGAGAAAAATGAGTGACATTATTTGACACATACGCACATACATACACACACATACACACACATACACACACACATACACACACATCCATACATACATACACACACATGCAGACTTTTTCCGATCTCGACGAACTGAGTCGAATGGGATATGACACTCGGCCCTCCGGGCCGGGATTAGGTTGACATTTTTCAGAGTGATTGCATAACCTTTCTATACGAGAAAGGCAAAAATGTGCCAAAATCCAAAAAAGTGAATTGTTGTCAAATTTTTTTTCGAGTTTGCATCAAAGCTCGACGTTTCATGCACCTTGAAGACATTTAGCATCAAAAATAAAAATTCTATTTTTAATTTTTCCTATAGTTTAGAGAAATTTCTGTGTGGCCGCACTCTTAAACCCGTAATTCCGGAACCAGAATTCCGATCGATCCAAAATTCAATAGCAGCCGATGGGAAGGTTGCATCTTTCATTTGAGACTAAGTTTGGGCAAATCGGTCCAGCCATCTCTGAGAAAAATGAGTGATATTATTTGACACATACACACATACATACACACACATACACACACATACACACACACACATACACACAAACATACACACACATACAGACTTTTTTCGATCTCGACGAACAGAGTCGAATGGGATATGACACTCGGCCCTCCGGGCCGGGATTAGGTTGACATTTTTCAGAGTGATTGCATAACCTTTCTATATGAGAAAGGCAAAAAGCAAAAATGTGCCAAAATCCAAAAAAGTGAATAGTCGTCAATTTTTTTCGAGTTTGCATCAAACCTCGACGTTTCATGCACCTTGAACACATTTAGCATCAAAAATAAAAATTCTATTTTTAATTTTTCCTGTAGTTTATATGAGAAATTTCTGTGTGGCCGCACTCTTAAACCCGTAATTCCGGGACCAGAATTCCGATCGATCCAAAATTCAATAGCAGCTGATGGGAAGGTTGCATATTTCATTTGAGACTAAGTTTGGGCAAATCGGTCCAGCCATCTCTGAGAAAAATGAGTGACATTATTTGACACATACGTACATACATACATACACACACATACACACACATACAGACTTTTTCCGATCTCGACGAACTGAGTCGAATGGGATATGACACTCGGCCCTCCGGGCCAGGATTAGGTTGACGTTTTTCAGAGTGATTGCATAACCTTTCTATATGAGAAAGGCAAAAATGTGCCAAAATCCAAAAAAGTGAATAGTCGTCAAATTTTTTTTCGAGTTTGCATCAAAGCTCGACGTTTCATGCACCTTGAACACATTTAGCATCAAAAATAAAAATTCTATTTTTAATTTTTCCTATAGTTTATATGAGAAATTTCTGTGTGGCCGCACTCTTAAACCCGTAATTCCGGGACCAGAATTCCGATCGATCCAAAATTCAATAGCAGCTGATGGGAAGGTTGCATATTTCATTTGAGACTAAGTTTGGGCAAATCGGTCCAGCCATCTCTGAGAAAAATGAGTGGCATTATTTGACACATACGCACATACATACACACACATACACACACACATACACACAAACATACACACACAAACATACACACACATACAGACTTTTTCTGATCTCGACGAACTGAGTCGAATGGGATATGACACTCGGCCCTCCGGGCCGGGATTAGGTTGACATTTTTCAGAGTGATTGCATAACCTTTCTATATGAAAAAAGCAAAAATGTGCCAAAATCCAAAAAAGTGAATAGTCGTCAAATTTTTTTTTTCGAGTTTGCATCAAAGCTCGACGTTTCATGCACCTTGAAGACATTTAGCATCAAAAATAAAAATTCTATTTTTAATTTTTCCTATAGTTTATATGAGAAATTTCTGTGTGGCCGCACTCTTAAACCCGTAATTCCGGAACCAGAATTCCGATCGATCCAAAATTCAATAGCAGCCGATGGGAAGGTTGCACCTTTCATTTGAGACTAAGTTTGGGCAAATCGGTCCAGCCATCTCTGCGAAAAATGAGTGACATTATTTGACACATACGCACATACATACACACACACATACAGACTTTTTCCGATCTCGACGAACTGAGTCGAATGGGATATGACACTCGGCCCTTCGGGCCGGGATTAGGATGCCGTTTTTCAGAGTGATTGCATAACCTTTCTATATGAGAAAGACAAAAATGTGCCAAAATTCAAAAAAGTGAATAGTCGTCAAATTTTTTTCGAGTTTGCATCAAAGCTCGACGTTTCATGCACCTTGAAGACACTTAGCATCAAAAATAAAAATTCTATTTTTAATTTTTCCTATAGTTTATATGAGAAATTTCTGTGTGGCCGCACTCTTAAACCCGTAATTCCGGGACCAGAATTCCGATCGATCCAAAATTCAATAGCAGCTGATGGGAAGGTTGCATATTTCATTTGAGACTAAGTTTGGGCAAATCGGTCCAGCCATCTCTGAGAAAAATGAGTGATATTATTTGACACATACACACATACATACACACACATACACACACATACACACACACATACACACAAACATACACACACATACAGACTTTTTTCGATCTCGACGAACAGAGTCGAATGGGATATGACACTCGGCCCTCCGGGCCGGGATTAGGTTGACATTTTTCAGAGTAATTGCATAACCTTTCTATAAGAAAAAAGCAAAAATGTGCCAAAATCCAAAAAAGTGAATAGTCGTCAAATTTTTTTTCGAGTTTGCATCAAAGCTCGACGTTTCATGCACCTTGAACACATTTAGCATCAAAAATAAAAATTCTATTTTTAATTTTTCCTATAGTTTATATGAGAAATTTCTGTGTGGCCGCACTCTTAAACCCGTAATTCCGGGACCAGAATTCCGATCGATCCAAAATTCAATAGCAGCTGATGGGAAGGTTGCATATTTCATTTGAGACTAAGTTTGGGCAAATCGGTCTAGCCATCTCTGAGAAAAATGAGTGACATTATTTGACACATACGCACATACATACACACACATACACACACATACACACATACACACACATACACACTCATAAATACACACATACACACACATACAGACGTTTTTCGATCTCGACGAACTGAGTCGAATGGGATATGACACTCGGCCCTCCGGGCCGGCATTAGGTTGACATTTTTCAGAGTGATTGCATAACCTTTCTATACGAGAAAGGCAAAAATGTGCCAAAATCCAAAAAAGTGAATTGTCGTCAAATTTTTTTTCGAGTTTGCATCAAAGCTCGACGTTTCATGCACCTTGA
>NC_080672.1:193126626-193129126 GCF_030247195.1 Topomyia yanbarensis | reverse complement strand
AAAATCCAAAAAAGTGAATAGTCGTCAATTTTTTTTCGAGTTTGCATCAAAGCTCGACGTTTCATGCACCTTGAACACATTTAGCATCAAAAATAAAAATTCTATTTTTAATTTTTCCTATAGTTTATATGAGAAATTTCTGTGTGGCCGCACTCTTAAACCCGTAATTCCGGGACCAGAATTCCGATCGATCCAAAATTCAATAGCAGCTGATGGGAAGGTTGCATATTTCATTTGAGACTAAGTTTGGGCAAATCGGTCCAGCCATCTCTGAGAAACATGAGTGACATTATTTGACACATACGTACATACATACATACACACACATACACACACATACACACACATACAGACTTTTTCCGATCTCGACGAACTGAGTCGAATGGGATATGACACTCGGCCCTCCGGGCCAGGATTAGGTTGACGTTTTTCAGAGTGATTGCATAACCTTTCTATATGAGAAAGGCAAAAATGTGCCAAAATCCAAAAAAGTGAATTGTCGTCAAATTTTTTTTCGAGTTTGCATCAAAGCTCGACGTTTCATGCACCTTGAACACATTTAGCATCAAAAATAAAAATTCTATTTTTAATTTTTCCTATAGTTTATATGAGAAATTTCTGTGTGGCCGCACTCTTAAACCCGTAATTCCGGGACCAGAATTCCGATCGATCCAAAATTCAATAGCAGCTGATGGGAAGGTTGCATATTTCATTTGAGACTAAGTTTGGGCAAATCGGTCCAGCCATCTCTGAGAAAAATGAGTGGCATTATTTGACACATACGCACATACACACATACACACACATACACACACATACACACACATACACACATACACACACACATACATACACATACACACTCATAAATACACACATACACACACATACAGACTTTTTCCGATCTCGACGAACTGAGTCGAATGGGATATGACACCGGCCCTCCGGGCCGGCATTAGGTTGACGTTTTTCAGAGTGATTGCATAACCTTTCTATATGAGAAAGGCAAAAATGTGCCAAAATTCAAAAAAGTGAATAGTCGTCAATTTTTTTTGGACTTTGCATCAAAGCTCGACGTTTCATGCACCTTGAAGACATTTAGCATCAAAAATAAAAATTCTATTTTTAATTTTTCCTATAGTTTATATGAGAAATTTCTGTGTGGCCGCACTCTTAAGCCCGTAATTCCGGAACCAGAATTCCGATCGATCCAAAATTCAATAGCAGCCGATGGGAAGGTTGCACCTTTCATTTGAGACTAAGTTTGGGCAAATCGGTCCAGCCATCTCTGAGAAAAATGAGTGACATTATTTGACACATACGCACATACATACACACACATACACACACATACACACACACATACACACAAACATACACACACAAACATACACACACATACAGACTTTTTCTGATCGCGACGAACTGAGTCGAATGGGATATGACACTCGGCCCTCCGGGCCGGGATTAGGTTGACGTTTTTCAGAGTGATTGCATAACCTTTCTATATGAAAAAAGCAAAAATGTGTCAAAATCCAAAAAAGTGAATAGTCGTCAAATTTTTTTTTCGAGTTTGCATCAAAGCTCGACGTTTCATGCACCTTGAAGACATTTAGCATCAAAAATAAAAATTCTATTTTTAATTTTTCCTATAGTTTATATGAGAAATTTCTGTGTGGCCGCACTCTTAAACCCGTAATTCCGGAACCAGAATTCCGATCGATCCAAAATTCAATAGCAGCCGATGGGAAGGTTGCACCTTTCATTTGAGACTAAGTTTGGGCAAATCGGTCCAGTCATCTCTGCGAAAAATGAGTGACATTATTTGACACATACGCACATACATACACACACACACACATACAGACTTTTTCCGATCTCGACGAACTGAGTCGAATGGGATATGACACTCGGCCCTCCGGGCCGAGATTAGGTTGCCGTTTTTCAGAGTGATTGCATAACCTTTCTATATGAGAAAGGCAAAAATGTGCCAAAATTCAAAAAAGTGAATAGTCGTCAATTTTTTTCGAGTTTGTATCAAAGCTCGACGTTTCATGCACCTTGAAGACATTTAGCATCAAAAATAAAAATTCTATTTTTAATTTTTCCTATAGTTTATACGAGAAATTTCTGTGTGGCCGCACTGTTAAACCCGTAATTCCGGAACCAGAATTCCGATCGATCCAAAATTCAATAGCAGCCGATGGGAAGGTTGCATCTTTCATTTGAGACTAAGTTTGGGCAAATCGGTCCAGCCATCTCTGAGAAAAATGAGTGACATTATTTGACACATACGCACATACATACACACACACATACACACACATACACACATACACACACATACACACACATACACACACATACACACACATACATACATACATACACACACACATGCAGACTTTTTCCGATCTCGACGAACTGAGTCGAATGGGATGACACTCGGCCCTCCGGGCCGGCATTAGGTTGACATTTTTCAGAGTGATTGCATAACCTT
>NC_080672.1:193104126-193121626 GCF_030247195.1 Topomyia yanbarensis | reverse complement strand
TGAGAAAGGCAAAAATGTGCCAAAATTCAAAAAAGTGAATAGTCGTCAATTTTTTTTGGACTTTGCATCAAAGCTCGACGTTTCATGCACCTTGAAGACATTTAGCATCAAAAATAAAAATTCTATTTTTAATTTTTCCTATAGTTTATATGAGAAATTTCTGTGTGGCCGCACTCTTAAGCCCGTAATTCCGGAACCAGAATTCCGATCGATCCAAAATTCAATAGCAGCCGATGGGAAGGTTGCACCTTTCATTTGAGACTAAGTTTGGGCAAATCGGTCCAGCCATCTCTGAGAAAAATGAGTGACATTATTTGACACATACGCACATACATACACACACATACACACACATACACACACACATACACACAAACATACACACACAAACATACACACACATACAGACTTTTTCTGATCGCGACGAACTGAGTCGAATGGGATATGACACTCGGCCCTCCGGGCCGGGATTAGGTTGACGTTTTTCAGAGTGATTGCATAACCTTTCTATATGAAAAAAGCAAAAATGTGTCAAAATCCAAAAAAGTGAATAGTCGTCAAATTTTTTTTTCGAGTTTGCATCAAAGCTCGACGTTTCATGCACCTTGAAGACATTTAGCATCAAAAATAAAAATTCTATTTTTAATTTTTCCTATAGTTTATATGAGAAATTTCTGTGTGGCCGCACTCTTAAACCCGTAATTCCGGAACCAGAATTCCGATCGATCCAAAATTCAATAGCAGCCGATGGGAAGGTTGCACCTTTCATTTGAGACTAAGTTTGGGCAAATCGGTCCAGTCATCTCTGCGAAAAATGAGTGACATTATTTGACACATACGCACATACATACACACACACACATACAGACTTTTTCCGATCTCGACGAACTGAGTCGAATGGGATATGACACTCGGCCCTCCGGGCCGAGATTAGGTTGCCGTTTTTCAGAGTGATTGCATAACCTTTCTATATGAGAAAGGCAAAAATGTGCCAAAATTCAAAAAAGTGAATAGTCGTCAATTTTTTTCGAGTTTGTATCAAAGCTCGACGTTTCATGCACCTTGAAGACATTTAGCATCAAAAATAAAAATTCTATTTTTAATTTTTCCTATAGTTTATACGAGAAATTTCTGTGTGGCCGCACTGTTAAACCCGTAATTCCGGAACCAGAATTCCGATCGATCCAAAATTCAATAGCAGCCGATGGGAAGGTTGCATCTTTCATTTGAGACTAAGTTTGGGCAAATCGGTCCAGCCATCTCTGAGAAAAATGAGTGACATTATTTGACACATACGCACATACATACACACACACATACACACACATACACACATACACACACATACACACACATACACACACATACATACATACATACACACACACATGCAGACTTTTTCCGATCTCGACGAACTGAGTCGAATGGGATGACACTCGGCCCTCCGGGCCGGCATTAGGTTGACATTTTTCAGAGTGATTGCATAACCTTTCTATACGAGAAAGGCAAAAATGTGCCAAAATCCAAAAAAGTGAATTGTCGTCAAATTTTTTTTCGAGTTTGCATCAAAGCTCGACGTTTCATGCACCTTGAAGACATTTAGCATCAAAAATAAAAATTCTATTTTTAATTTTTCCTATAGTTTATATGAGAAATTTCTGTGTGGCCGCACTCTTAAACCCGTAATTCCGGAACCAGAATTCCGATCGATCCAAAATTCAATAGCAGCCGATGGGAAGGTTGCATCTTTCATTTGAGACTAAGTTTGGGCAAATCGGTCCAGCCATCTCTGAGAAAAATGAGTGATATTATTTGACACATACACACATACATACACACACATACACACACATACACACACACATACACACAAACATACACACACATACAGACTTTTTTCGATCTCGACGAACAGAGTCGAATGGGATATGACACTCGGCCCTCCGGGCCGGGATTAGGTTGACATTTTTCAGAGTAATTGCATAACCTTTCTATATGAAAAAAGCAAAAATGTGCCAAAATCCAAAAAAGTGAATAGTCGTCAAATTTTTTTTCGAGTTTGCATCAAAGCTCGACGTTTCATGCACCTTGAAGACATTTAGCATCAAAAATAAAAATTCTATTTTTATTTTTTCCTATAGTTTATATGAGAAATTTCTGTGTGGCCGCACTCTTAAACCCGTAATTCCGGGACCAGAATTCCGATCGATCCAAAATTCAATAGCAGCTGATGGGAAGGTTGCATATTTCATTTGAGACTAAGTTTGGGCAAATCGGTCCAGCCATCTCTGAGAAAAATGAGTGACATTATTTGACACATACGCACATACATACACACACATACACACACATACACACACATACACACACATACACACATACACACACACATACACACACATACATACATACATACACACACATGCAGACTTTTTCCGATCTCGACGAACTGAGTCGAATGGGATATGACACTCGGCCCTCCGGGCCGGCATTAGGTTGACATTTTTCAGAGTGATTGCATAACCTTTCTATACGAGAGGGGGCAAAAATGTGCCAAAATCCAAAAAAGTGAATTGTCGTCAAATTTTTTTTCGAGTTTGCATCAAAGCTCGACGTTTCATGCACCTTGAAGACATTTAGCATCAAAAATAAAAATTCTATTTTTAATTTTTCCTATAGTTTATATGAGAAATTTCTGTGTGGCCGCACTCTTAAACCCGTAATTCCGGAACCAGAATTCCGATCGATCCAAAATTCAATAGCAGCCGATGGGAAGGTTGCATCTTTCATTTGAGACTAAGTTTGGGCAAATCGGTCCAGCCATCTCTGAGAAAAATGAGTGATATTATTTGACACATACACACATACATACACACACATACACACACACAAACATACACACACATACAGACTTTTTTCGATCTCGACGAACAGAGTCGAATGGGATATGACACTCGGCCCTCCGGGCCGGGATTAGGTTGACATTTTTCAAAGTAATTGCATAACCTTTCTATATGAAAAAAGCAAAAATGTGCCAAAATCCAAAAAAGTGAATAGTCGTCAAATTTTTTTTTTTTTCGAGTTTGCATCAAAGCTCGACGTTTTATGCACCTTGAAGACATTTAGCATCAAAAATAAAAATTCTATTTTTAATTTTTCCTATAGTTTATATGAGAAATTTCTGTGTGGCAGCACTCTTAAACCCGTAATTCCGGAACCAGAATTCCGATCGATGCAAAATTCAATAGCAGCCGATGGGAAGGTTGCACCTTTCATTTGAGACTAAGTTTGGGTAAATCGGTCCAGCCATCTCTGCGAAAAATGAGTGACATTATTTGACACATACGCACATACATACACACACACATACAGACTTTTTCCGATCTCGACGAACTGAGTCGAATGGGATATGACACTCGGCCCTCCGGGCCGGGATTAGGTTGACATTTTTCAGAGTGATTGCATAACCTTTCTATATGAGAAAGGCAAAAATGTGCCAAAATTCAAAAAAGTGAATAGTCGTCAAATTTTTTTCGAGTTTGCATCAAAGCTCGACGTTTCATGCACCTTGAAGACATTTCGTCGCTGTTGTGCTATCTTATGACAAGCGCCATTTAGCACATTTCGAGAAAAACGATTTTTAAAGTTTGAGATTGAATATCTTGAAACTTATAAATGGTATAAACAATCCAAAGAAGACAATTGATGCTTCTATCTATTCTGTATTATTCTCTCAAGTATTACGAAGATCGGTTGACTATGTTGCGAGTTTTTACTATGAATGTAAACAAAAGTCGCACTCACACGTGTCATAGGCGTGTATTGATGACAAAATTTGTATGACGTGTCATAAAAAATGCATGGAAAATTTTCCACAGAAAAAAATCATCAATTTTTAACTTTTATTCATATCTTTGCGTTCATATAGTCTATAAACAATCGGTGAAATGCATTTTGAAGGAAATGAGTCAGGGAATCTATAAAAAAATATTTTTTTTGGTTGCAGTGTTGCCAAATATCCTTTATTTCCAGTTTAAAACGAAAACTGTGTTTTTCTCACAACTCGTGTAATTTTCTTTTGAAAATGTTTATGTCATTGTGTTACCCAGACATTTTCACACATAAAAACATCTAAAACTTCAATATAACTTGAGCAAATCCCTAGATACAGTGATTTGAAGCAAAAAACTTACAATTTCTCATCATGTTTCTAGCTATATCTAAGTAACCAAGTAGAATTTCAAAATTCTGAAAACGCCACTTTGTAGAGATTTTTCAAACAAGTAATGTGGCATATCTAACTCAGTTTACCCCAAAATGGCGTTTGCCATCCCGATCAGAAAGAAATAACAAAATTATTACAGACTGAGTTACTTTATTATGATAACAAGTTGTGTTATAAATTTGGTCTCGTTAGTTGGTAAAATAACAGAAAACATAACAGAAATTCTTCTAGTATATATCAAAAATATGACAACCTGTGATAGGCTTCTATCAGAATTATAACAAAATCTGTTAGGTTCTCCCACGGCCAATATAGCTTTTATTACCTATTGTATAGTATCAACGAATTTAGCGTGCAAGTCTAAAAATAGAATAGAATAGAATAGAAAAATATAGCATACATTAAGGCGTTTTGGTTTGGCAGCAAAAAGCTTCATATAGCAAAAGCTTTTTATAGTTTGGTCAAATGATTGCATACATGCTGGCTGATTGTTATTACGAATATATGAAACGCTGATGGTTATTTGTGAATTATAGGGATTTGAACCTGGGTATTCTGAGTTTTATGTGGATGTTTCCTGCATGAACCAACAACGTTGCTTTCGACTGATGTTTAATGGTAGCATAATATTCCTCGAGTCCGTCAAGGGCAAAACGATTATAGATGCATCTTGTTTCTAGAACGCACACATTGAACTTTGCCAAAGCCTAAGAACTGTTTGTTTTCCTTGTGTCATACACTTTGTTTTCATGCAGTTTTACTCACTACTACAGCTGTCTATATTACGATAGACTGGATAGCTTTATAATGTCTTTTCAGATTAGGAACTTGGGGCTATTTTTAGATTCTGAATAGTGCGCTTCGGTGCTTCTCTTGTACGTAAACATGATTTACACGATTTTTAGAAATAATGTCGATGCGATATGGTAACATTGAGCGGATAAGTTACCTACATTATTTTACGGAGAATACGACATAGATTCAAAGAAACAAATACCAAAGTTTTGAGGCTTGCATTTTGAGATTTCAAGTAAAGTCGTTTTCGGGGTTTTCTTATTGGCATTTTTTATACAATAATCTCATATCTAATAAATTCTCAGAAATATATTTTTTTACAATAGTTCAATCTATCTGCGAATATTATAACAGATAATCATAAAAGTCGAGAAATTGTTGGGGATTCTGCGGTGTGACAAATTTTGGAATATTTCATGTTTTTAAAAATACATTTTCTTTTCTAAATTTGTTTAGTTTTATGGAGGAAATTATTCAATATTTTTACATTAAAGTTTTTAGCTATTTCAAGCACTATCTAAAACACATTTTTAAATTGTAACAGCAAACAACAATACCAGCTGGGATATGTATATATTCAGAGATTTCTAGGCCCTTTTGGAATATTGATAGCTTTATGCAGCATACTCACAAATATTAATTTTTCAACAATTTGAACAGGTCGCATTCTTCCTTTTTTAACTTTCTACAAAATGAATCAAGTATCTTGATTATTACGAAAATTTGTTTGTTCGATGTTTTTTTAAAACGAACGAATTACCATCGAATACAACGGAAACATTAGTACATATGCGCAGCAATTGTCAGTTCATTGTAAATGTCAAACTGTCTTAGGTGGAATGAGAAGATACAACAATCTCAAACTCAACTATTTCTATGCGGGAGTTTAAATTAAAAAATTACAATGCTTTGGTAACTCGAACGCACAAAATAAGATACGCACAAACTGGGCAAGTTTCGGTTGTTTATGAAAAACCCGCATAAATTGGAGAAATCGGACTGAAGATCCTCGAAGATACTCAAAATTAATAACGGTTTTGTGGAAATCAGTATATATCAAACAGTTGTTTAAGTTCTGAAAACTCGTTTTCGCAATATGCACCATTAATTAAAAGAAAATTATTTATATAATTATTTGACTAAACCATAACAAATAGTTTAAAAATGTTTTTTTTATTTGAATCCGCGTTCCTTTATTTCATCTGGAGTGTTTGATACTTCCTGCATCTTCTTTAAAATAAGTTTTATATGAAAATTATAATCTTTAGAATAGCTTGTTGATAACTTTACGATTCCAAAACCTTTTGAATAAAGGCTTCAACATTAAAATCATATGCCACATATTCGAAGTTGCGCGTCAGACGAGTGTCTCAAAAAACAGGCAATCTCTTAATCAAAATGCAACCAAGTAAGTTAAACACCTTACTTTCAAGTTTTCAGACCACTTGCATCTAAGACTTATCTATTCTCAAAATAGTGGAACTTTGAATATCCATGTGGAAAACGCAAATATAAGGAAATCAATAAAAACTTCGAAAATTTGCTTTAAAAAGTTAAATACATACGCATAAAAAGAGGCTTCAGCGTATTAGCAAATAGACAGTCATTTGTATAATATAACAATCATTCACAGTTGATTGATTGATTTGTTTATTGGGGCTTTAACCAACTGGTCATTTGCCCCTTTACAATTTAGAGTTAGCAATCAATAATATATTATAACACCATCGTTATATGCGTACATTAAAATCATATTAACAGTTCAATGATATCACCAGAAGATATAATCTTGTTATAAGTTGGCTTGCCTTGCTGATTGGGATATCACAAAAATAACACAGTGAGTAATAAATATCAACATGAGATATAAATTTGATAGCTTTCTGTTATGTCGTTCTGATCGGGATAAGATAGCACAACAGCGACGATTTAGCATCAAAAATAAAAATTCTATTTTTAATTTTTCCTATAGTTTATATGAGAAATTTCTGTGTGGCCGCAACCAGAATTCCGATCGATCCAAAATTCAATAGCAGCCGATGGGAAGGTTGCATCTTTCATTTGAGACTAAGTTTGGGCAAATCGGTCCAGCCATCTCTGAGAAAAATGAGTGACATTATTTGACACATACGCACATACATACACACACACACATACACACACATACAGACTTTTTCCGATCTCGACGAACTGAGTCGTATGGGATATGACACTCGGCCCTCCGGGCCAGGATTTGGTTGACGTTTTTCAGAGTGATTGCATAACCTTTCTATATGAGAAAGGCAAAAATGTGCCAAAATCCAAAAAAAGTGAATAGTCGTCAAATTTTTTTCGAGTTTGCATCAAAGCTCGACGTTTCATGCACCTTGAACACATTTAGCATCAAAAATAAAAATTCTATTTTTAATTTTTCCTATAGTTTATATGAGAAATTTCTGTGTGGCCGTACTCTTAAACCCGTAATTCCGGAATTAGAATTCCGATCGATTTAAAATTCAATAGCAGCCTATGGGAAGGTTGCATCTTTCATTTGAGACTAAGTTTGGGCAAATCGGTCCAGCCATTTCTGAGAAAAATGAGTGACATTATTTGACACATACACACATACATACACACACACATACACACACATATACACACACATACACACACAAACATACACACACATACAGACTTTTTCCGATCTCGACGAACTGAGTCGAATGGGATATGACACTCGGCCCTCCGGGCCGGGATCAGGTTGACATTTTTCAGAGTGATTGCATAACCTTTCTATATGAAAAAAGCAAAAATGTGCCAAAAAACCCAAAAGGGGATTGTCGTCAATTTTTTTTTTGGACTTTGCATCAAAGCTCGACGTTTCATGCACCTTGAAGACATTTAGCATCAAAAATAAAAATTCTATTTTTAATTTTTCCTATAGTTTATATGAGAAATTTCTGTGTGGCCGCACTCTTAAACCCGTAATTCCGGAACCAGAATTCCGATCGATCCAAAATTCAATAGCAACCGATGGGAAGGTTGCATCTTTCATTTAAGACTAAGTTTGGGCAAATCGGTCCAGCCATTTTTGAGAAAAATGAGTGACATTATTTGACACATACACACATACATACATACGCACATACATACACACACATACACACACACATACACACACATACACACACATTCACACACACATACAGACTATTTCCGATCTCGACGAACTGAGTCGAATGGGATATGACACTCGGCCCTCCGGGCCGGGATTAGGTTGACATTTTTCAGAGTGATTGCATAACCTTTCTATATGAGAAAGGCAAAAATGTGCCAAAATCCAAAAAAGTGAATAGTCGTCAAATTTTTTTTTGGACTTTGCATCAAAGCTCGACGTTTCATGCACCTTGAAGACATTTAGCATCAAAAATAAAAATTCTATTTTTAATTTTTCCTATAGTTTATATGAGAAATTTCTGTGTGGCCGTACTCTTAAACCCGTAATTCCGGAATTAGAATTCCGATCGATTTAAAATTCAATAGCAGCCTATGGGAAGGTTGCATCTTTCATTTGAGACTAAGTTTGGGCAAATCGGTCCAGCCATCTCTGAGAAAAATGAGTGACATTATTTGACACATACGCACATACATACACACACATACACACACATGCATACACACATACACACACACATACAGACTTTTTCCGATCTCGACGAACTGAGTCGAATGGGATATGACACTCGGTCCTCCGGGCCGCGATTAGGTTGTCGTTTTTCAGAGTGATTGCATAACCTTTCTATATGAGAAAGGCAAAAATGTGCCAAAATCCAAAAAAGGTAATAGTCGTCAAATTTTTTTGGACTTTGCATCAAAGCTCGACGTTTCATGCACCTTGAAGACATTTAGCATCAAAAATAAAAATTCTATTTTTAATTTTTCCTATAGTTTATATGTGAAATTTCTGTGTGGCCGCACTCTTAAACCCGTAATTCCGGAACCAGAATTCCGATCGATCCAAAATTCAATAGCAGCCGATGGGAAGGTTGCATCTTTCATTTGAGACTAAGTTTGGGCAAATCGGTCCAGCCATTTCTGAGAAAAATGAGTGACATTATTTGACACATACACACATACATACACACACACATACACACATACACACACATATACACACACATACACACACAAACATACACACACATACAGACTTTCCGATCTCGACGAACTGAGTCGAATGGGATATGACACTCGGCCCTCCGGGCCGGGATCAGGTTGACATTTTTCAGAGAGATTGCATAACCTTTCTATATGAAAAAAGCAAAAATGTGCCAAAAAACCCAAAAGGGGATTGTCGTCAATTTTTTTTTCGAGTTTGCGTCAAAGCTCGACGTTTCATGCACCTTGAAGACATTTAGTATCAAAAATAAAAATTCTATTTTTAATTTTTCCTATAGTTTATATGAGAAATTTCTGTGTGGCCGCACTCTTAAACCCGTAATTCCGGAACCAGAATTACGATCGATCCAAAATTCAATAGCAGCCGATGGGAAGGTTGCATCTTTCATTTGAGACTAAGTTTGGGCAAATCGGTCCAGCCATCTCTGAGAAAAATGAGTGACATTATTTGACACATACACACATACACACACATACACACACATACACACACATACGCACACATACACACTCATACATACACACATACACACACATACAGACTTTTCCCGATCTCGACGAACTGAGTCGAATGGGATATGACACTCGGCCCTCCGGGCCAGGATTAGGTTGACGTTTTTCAGAGTGATTGCATAACCTTTCTATATGAGAAAGGCAAAAATGTGCCAAAATCCAAAAAAGTGAATAGTCGTCAATTTTTTTTTCGAGTTTGCATCCAAGCTCGACGTTTCATGCACCTTGAAGACATTTAGCATCAAAAATAAAAATTCTATTTTTAATTTTTCCTATAGTTTATATGAGAAATTTCTGTGTGGCCGCACTCTTAAACTCGTAATTCCGGAACCAGAATTCCGAACGATCCAAAATTCAATAGCAGCCGATGGGAAGGTTGCACCTTTCATTTGCGACTAAGTTTGGGCAAATCGATCCAGCCACCTGTGAGAAAAATGAGTGACATTATTTGACACATACGCACATACATGCATACACACACACATACACACACATACACACACATACATACATACATACACACACATGTAGACTTTTTCCGATCTCGACGAACTGAGTCGAATGGGATATGACACTCGGCCCTCCGGGCCGGCATTAGGTTGACATTTTTCAGAGTGATTGCATAACCTTTCTATACGAGAAAGGCAAAAATATGCCAAAATCCAAAAAAGTGAATAGTCGTAAAATTTTTTTTCGAGTTTGCATCAAAGCTCGACGTTTCATGCACCTTGAAGACATTTAGCATCAAAAATAAAAATTCAATTTTTGATTTTTCCTATAGTTTATATGAGAAATTTCTGTGTGGCCGCACTCTTAAACCCGTAATTCCGGAACCAGAATTCCGATCGATCCAAAATTCAATAGCAGCCGATGGGAAGGTTGCATCTTTCATTTGAGACTAAGTTTGGGCAAATCGGTCCAGCCATCTCTGAGAAAAATGAGTGACATTATTTGACACATACGCACATACATACACACACACACATACACACACATACACACATACAGACTTTTTCCGATCTCGACGAACTGAGTCGAACGGGATATGACACTCGGTCCTCCGGGCCGCGATTAGGTTGTCGTTTTTCAGAGTGATTGCATAACCTTTCTATATGAGAAAGGCAAAAATGTGCCAAAATCCAAAAAAGTGAATAGTCGTCAATTTTTTTTTGGACTTTGCATCAAAGCTCGACGTTTCATGCACCTTGAAGACATTTAGCATCAAAAATAAAAATTCTATTTTTAATTTTTCTGTGTGGCCGCACTCTTAAAATTTCTGTGTGGCCGCACTCTTAAACCCGTAATTCCGGAACCAGAATTCCGATCGATTCAAAATTCAATAGCAGCCGATGGGAAGGTTGCATCTTTCATTTGAGACTAAGTTTGGGCAAATCGGTCCAGCCATTTCTGAGAAAAATGAGTGACATTATTTGACACATACACACATACATACACACACATACACACATACACACACATATACACACACACACAAACATACACACACATACAGACTTTTTCCGATCTCGACGAACTGAGTCGAATGGGATATGACACTCGGTCCTCCGGGCCGCGATTAGGTTGTCGTTTTTCAGGGTGATTGCATAACCTTTCTATATGAGAAAGGCAAAAATGTGCCAAAATCCAAAAAAGTGAATAGTCGTCAATTTTTTTTTTGGACTTTGCATCAAAGCTCGACGTTTCATGCACCTTGAAGACATTTAGCATCAAAAATAAAAATTCTATTTTTAATTTTTCCTATAGTTTATATGTGAAATTTCTGTGTGGCCGCACTCTTAAACCCGTAATTCCGGAACCAGAATTCCGATCGATTCAAAATTCAATAGCAGCCAATGGGAAGGTTGCATCTTTCATTTGAGACTAAGTTTGGGCAAATCGGTCCAGCCATCTCTGAGAAAAATGAGTGACATTATTTGACACATACGCACATACATACACACACACACATACACACACATTCACACACACATACAGACTTTTTCCGATCTCGACGAACTGAGTCGAATGGGATATGACACTCGGTCCTCCGGGCCGCGATTAGGTTGTCGTTTTTCAGGGTGATTGCATAACCTTTCTATATGAGAAAGGCAAAAATGTGCCAAAATCCAAAAAAGTGAATAGTCGTCAATTTTTTTTTTGGACTTTGCATCAAAGCTCGACGTTTCATGCACCTTGAAGACATTTAGCATCAAAAATAAAAATTCTATTTTTAATTTTTCCTATAGTTTATATGTGAAATTTCTGTGTGGCCGCACTCTTAAACCCGTAATTCCGGAACCAGAATTCCGATCGATTCAAAATTCAATAGCAGCCGATGGGAAGGTTGCATCTTTCATTTGCGACTAAGTTTGGGCAAATCGGTCCAGCCATCTCTGAGAAAAATGAGTGACATTATTTGACACATACGCACATACATACACACACACACATACACACACATACACACACATTCACACACACATACAGACTTTTTCCGATCTCGACGAACTGAGTCGAATGGGATATGACACTCGGTCCTCCGGGCCGCGATTAGGTTGTCGTTTTTCAGAGTGATTGCATAACCTTTCTATATGAGAAAGGCAAAAATGTGCCAAAATCCAAAAAAGTGAATAGTCGTCAATTTTTTTTTGGACTTTGCATCAAAGCTCGACGTTTCATGCACCTTGAAGACATTTAGCATCAAAAATAAAAATTCTATTTTTAATTTTTCCTATAGTTTATATGTGAAATTTCTGTGTGGCCGCACTCTTAAACCCGTAATTCCGGAACCAGAATTCCGATCGATTCAAAATTCAATAGCAGCCGATGGGAAGGTTGCATCTTTCATTTGAGACTAAGTTTGGGCAAATCGGTCCAGCCATTTCTGAGAAAAATGAGTGGCATTATTTGACACATACACACATACATACACACACACATACACACACACATACACACACATTCACACACACATACAGACTTTTTCCGATCTCGACGAACTGAGTCGAATGGGATATGACACTCGGTCCTCCGGGCCGCGATTAGGTTGTCGTTTTTCAGAGTGATTGCATAACCTTTCTATATGAGAAAGGCAAAAATGTGCCAAAATCCAAAAAAGTGAATAGTCGTCAATTTTTTTTTGGACTTTGCATCAAAGCTCGACGTTTCATGCACCTTGAAGACATTTAGCATCAAAAATAAAAATTCTATTTTTAATTTTTCCTATAGTTTATATGTGAAATTTCTGTGTGGCCGCACTCTTAAACCCGTAATTCCGGAACCAGAATTCCGATCGATTCAAAATTCAATAGCAGCCGATGGGAAGGTTGCATCTTTCATTTGAGACTAAGTTTGGGCAAATCGGTCCAGCCATTTCTGAGAAAAATGAGTGACATTATTTGACACATACACACATACATACACACACACATACACACACACATACACACACATTCACACACACATACAGACTTTTTCCGATCTCGACGAACTGAGTCGAATGGGATATGACACTCGGTCCTCCGGGCCGCGATTAGGTTGTCGTTTTTCAGGGTGATTGCATAACCTTTCTATATGAGAAAGGCAAAAATGTGCCAAAATCCAAAAAAGTGAATAGTCGTCAATTTTTTTTTTTGGACTTTGCATCAAAGCTCGACGTTTCATGCACCTTGAAGACATTTAGCATCAAAAATAAAAATTCTATTTTTAATTTTTCCTATAGTTTATATGTGAAATTTCTGTGTGGCCGCACTCTTAAACCCGTAATTCCGGAACCAGAATTCCGATCGATTCAAAATTCAATAGCAGCCGATGGGAAGGTTGCATCTTTCATTTGAGACTAAGTTTGGGCAAATCGGTCCAGCCATCTCTGAGAAAAATGAGTGACATTATTTGACACATACGCACATACATACACACACATACACACACATTCACACACACATACAGACTTTTTCCGATCTCGACGAACTGAGTCGAATGGGATATGACACTCGGTCCTCCGGGCCGCGATTAGGTTGTCGTTTTTCAGAGTGATTGCATAACCTTTCTATATGAGAAAGGCAAAAATGTGCCAAAATCCAAAAAAGTGAATAGTCGTCAATTTTTTTTTGGACTTTGCATCAAAGCTCGACGTTTCATGCACCTTGAAGACATTTAGCATCAAAAATAAAAATTCTATTTTTAATTTTTCCTATAGTTTATATGTGAAATTTCTGTGTGGCCGCACTCTTAAACCCGTAATTCCGGAACCAGAATTCCGATCGATTCAAAATTCAATAGCAGCCGATGGGAAGGTTGCATCTTTCATTTGAGACTAAGTTTGGGCAAATCGGTCCAGCCATCTCTGAGAAAAATGAGTGACATTATTTGACACATACGCACATACATACACACACACACACACATACACACACACACACATACACACACATTCACACACACATACAGTTTTTTTCCGATCTCGACGAACTGAGTCGAATGGGATATGACACTCGGTCCTCCGGGCCGCGATTAGGTTGACGTTTTTCAGAGTGATTGCATAACCTTTCTATATGAGAAAGGCAAAAATGTGCCAAAATCCAAAAAAGTGAATAGTCGTCAAATTTTTTTTTGGACTTTGCATCAAAGCTCGACGTTTCATGCACCTTGAAGACATTTAGCATCAAAAATAAAAATTCTATTTTTAATTTTTCCTATAGTTTACATGATAAATTTCTGTGTGGCCGTACTCTTAAACCCGTAATTCCGGAATTAGAATTCCGATCGATTTAAAATTCAATAGCAGCCTATGGGAAGGTTGCATCTTTCATTTGAGACTAAGTTTGGGCAAATCGGTCCAGCCATCTCTGAGAAAAATGAGTGACATTATTTGACACATACGCACATACATACACACACATACACACACATACACACACATGCATACACACATACACACACACATACAGACTTTTTCCGATCTCGACGAACTGAGTCGAATGGGATATGACACTCGGTCCTCCGGGCCGCGATTAGGTTGTCGTTTTTCAGAGTGATTGCATAACCTTTCTATATGAGAAAGGCAAAAATGTGCCAAAATCCAAAAAAGGTAATAGTCGTCAAATTTTTTTGGACTTTGCATCAAAGCTCGACGTTTCATGCACCTTGAAGACATTTAGCATCAAAAATAAAAATTCTATTTTTAATTTTTCCTATAGTTTATATGTGAAATTTCTGTGTGGCCGCACTCTTAAACCCGTAATTCCGGAACCAGAATTCCGATCGATCCAAAATTCAATAGCAGCCGATGGGAAGGTTGCATCTTTCATTTGAGACTAAGTTTGGGCAAATCGGTCCAGCCATTTCTGAGAAAAATGAGTGACATTATTTGACACATACACACATACATACACACACACATACACACATATACACACACATACACACACATACAGACTTTCCGATCTCGACGAACTGAGTCGAATGGGATATGACACTCGGCCCTCCGGGCCGGGATCAGGTTGACATTTTTCAGAGAGATTGCATAACCTTTCTATATGAAAAAAGCAAAAATGTGCCAAAAAACCCAAAAGGGGATTGTCGTCAATTTTTTTTTCGAGTTTGCGTCAAAGCTCGACGTTTCATGCACCTTGAAGACATTTAGTATCAAAAATAAAAATTCTATTTTTAATTTTTCCTATAGTTTATATGAGAAATTTCTGTGTGGCCGCACTCTTAAACCCGTAATTCCGGAACCAGAATTCCGATCGATTCAAAATTCAATAGCAGCCGATGGGAAGGTTGCATCTTTCATTTGAGACTAATTTTGGGCAAATCGGTCCAGCCATCTCTGAGAAAAATGAGTGACATTATTTGACACATACGCACATACACACACACATACACACACATACACACACATACGCACACATACACACTCATACATACACACATACACACACATACAGACTTTTCCCGATCTCGACGAACTGAGTCGAATGGGATATGACACTCGGCCCTCCGGGCCAGGATTAGGTTGACGTTTTTCAGAGTGATTGCATAACCTTTCTATATGAGAAAGGCAAAAATGTGCCAAAATCCAAAAAAGTGAATAGTCGTCAATTTTTTTTTCGAGTTTGCATCCAAGCTCGACGTTTCATGCACCTTGAAGACATTTAGCATCAAAAATAAAAATTCTATTTTTAATTTTTCCTATAGTTTATATGAGAAATTTCTGTGTGGCCGCACTCTTAAACTCGTAATTCCGGAACCAGAATTCCGAACGATCCAAAATTCAATAGCAGCCGATGGGAAGGTTGCACCTTTCATTTGCGACTAAGTTTGGGCAAATCGGTCCAGCCATCTCTGAGAAAAATGAGTGACATTATTTGACACATACGCACATACATGCATACACACACACACATACACACATACACACACATACATACATACATACACACACATGTAGACTTTTTCCGATCTCGACGAACTGAGTCGAATGGGATATGACACTCGGCCCTCCGGGCCGGCATTAGGTTGACATTTTTCAGAGTGATTGCATAACCTTTCTATACGAGAAAGGCAAAAATATGCCAAAATCCAAAAAAGTGAATAGTCGTCAAATTTTTTTTCGAGTTTGCATCAAAGCTCGACGTTTCATGCACCTTGAAGACATTTAGCATCAAAAATAAAAATTCTATTTTTAATTTTTCCTATAGTTTATATGAGAAATTTCTGTGTGGCCGCACTCTTAAACCCGTAATTCCGGAACCAGAATTCCGATCGATCCAAAATTCAATAGCAGCCGATGGGAAGGTTGCATCTTTCATTTGAGACTAAGTTTGGGCAAATCGTTCCAGCCATCTCTGAGAAAAATGAGTGACATTATTTGACACATACGCACATACATACACACACACACATACACACACATACAGACTTTTTCCGATCTCGACGAACTGAGTCGAACGGGATATGACACTCGGTCCTCCGGGCCGCGATTAGGTTGTCGTTTTTCAGAGTGATTGCATAACCTTTCTATATGAGAAAGGCAAAAATGTGCCAAAATCCAAAAAAGTGAATAGTCGTCAATTTTTTTTTGGACTTTGCATCAAAGCTCGACGTTTCATGCACCTTGAAGACATTTAGCATCAAAAATAAAAATTCTATTTTTAATTTTTCCTATAGTTTATATGTGAAATTTCTGTGTGGCCGCACTCTTAAACCCGTAATTCCGGAACCAGAATTCCGATCGATTCAAAATTCAATAGCAGCCGATGAGAAGGTTGCATCTTTCATTTGAGACTAAGTTTGGGCAAATCGGTCCAGCCATTTCTGAGAAAAATGAGTGACATTATTTAACACATACACACATACATACACACACACATACACACATACGCACACATATACACACACACACACACACAAACATACACACACATACAGACTTTTTCCGATCTCGACGAACTGAGTCGAATGGGATATGACACTCGGTCCTCCGGGCCGCGATTAGGTTGTCGTTTTTCAGGGTGATTGCATAACCTTTCTATATGAGAAAGGCAAAAATGTGCCAAAATCCAAAAAAGTGAATAGTCGTCAATTTTTTTTTGGACTTTGGATCAAAGCTCGACGTTTCATGCACCTTGAAGACATTTAGCATCAAAAATAAAAATTCTATTTTTAATTTTTCCTATAGTTTATATGTGAAATTTCTGTGTGGCCGCACTCTTAAACCCGTAATTCCGGAACCAGAATTCCGATCGATTCAAAATTCAATAGCAGCCGATGGGAAGGTTGCATCTTTCATTTGAGACTAAGTTTGGG
>NC_080672.1:193099126-193101626 GCF_030247195.1 Topomyia yanbarensis | reverse complement strand
TGAGAAAAATGAGTGACATTATTTGACACATACGCACATACATGCATACACACACATACACACACATACATACATACATACACACACACATGCAGACTTTTTCCGATCTCGACAAACTGAGTCGAATGGGATATGACACTCGGCCCTCCGGGCCGGCATTAGGTTGACATTTTTCAGAGTGATTGCATAACCTTTCTATACGAGAAAGGCAAAAATGTGCCAAAATCCAAAAAAGTGAATTGTCGTCAAATTTTTTTTCGAGTTTGCATCAAAACTCGACGTTTCATGCACCTTGAAGACATTTAGCATCAAAAATAAAAATTCTATTTTTAATTTTTCCTATAGTTTATATGTGAAATTTCTGTGTGGCCGCACTCTTAAACCCGTAATTCCGGAACCAGAATTCCGATCGATCCAAAATTCAATAGCAGCCGATGGGAAGGTTGCATCTTTCATTTGAGACTAAGTTTGGGCACATCGGTCCAGCCATCTCTGAGAAAAATGAGTGACATTATTTGACACATACGCACATACATACACACACATACACACACATACACACATACACACACATACACACATACATACACACACACATACACACACATACACACACATACACACTCATAAATACACACATACACACACATACATACACACATACAGACTTTTTCCGATCTCGACGAACTGAGTCGAATGGGATATGACACTCGGCCCTCCGGGCCGGCATTAGGTTGACATTTTTCAGAGTGATTGCATAACCTTTCTATACGAGAAAGGCAAAAATGTGCCAAAATCCAAAAAAGTGAATTGTCGTCAAATTTTTTTTCGAGTTTGCATCAAAGCTCGACGTTTCATGCACCTTGAAGACATTTAGCATCAAAAATAAAAATTCTATTTTTAATTTTTCCTATAGTTTATATGAGAAATTTCTGTGTGGCCGCACTCTTAAACCCGTAATTCCGGAACCAGAATTCCGATCGATCCAAAATTCAATAGCAGCCGATGGGAAGGTTGTATCTTTCATTTGAGACTAAGTTTGGGCAAATCGGTCCAGCCATCTCTGAGAAAAATGAGTGATATTATTTGACACATACACACATACATACACACACATACACACACATACACACACATCCACACACAAACATACACACACATACAAACTTTTTCCGATCTCGACGAACTGCGTCGAATGGGATATGACACTCGGCCCTCCGGGCCGGGATTAGGTTGACATTTTTCAGAGTGATTGCATAACCTTTCTATATGAAAAAAGCAAAAATGTGCCAAAATCCAAAAAAGTGAATTGTCGTCAAATTTTTTTTCGAGTTTGCATCAAAGCTCGACGTTTCATGCACCTTGAAGACATTTAGCATCAAAAATAAAAATTCTATTTTTAATTTTTCCTATAGTTTATATGAGAAATTTCTGTGGCCGCACTCTTAAACCCGTAATTCCGGAACCAGAATTCCGATCGATCCAAAATTCAATAGCAGCCGATGGGAAGGTTGCATCTTTCATTTGAGACTAAGTTTGGGCAAATCGGTCCAGCCATCTCTGAGAAAAATGAGTGATATTATTTGACACATACACACATACATACACACACATACACACACATACACACACATACACACACAAACATACACACACATACAGACTTTTTCCGATCTCGACGAACTGAGTCGAATGGGATATGACACTCGGCCCTCCGGGCCGGGATTAGGTTGACGTTTTTCAGAGTGATTGCATAACCTTTCTATATGTGAAAGGCAAAAATATGCCAAAATTCAAAAAAGTGAATAGTCGTCAAATTTTTTTCGAGTTTGCATCAAAGCTCGACGTTTCATGCACCTTGAAGACATTTAGCATCAAAAATAAAAATTCTATTTTTAATTTTTCCTATAGTTTATATGAGAAATTTCTGTGTGGCCGCACTCTTAAATCCGTAATTCCGGGACCAGAATTCCGATCGATCCAAAATTCAATAGCAGCCGATGGGAAGGTTGCATCTTTCATTTGAGACTAAGTTTGGGCAAATCGGTCCAGCCATCTCTGAGAAAAATGAGTGACATTATTTGACACATACGCACATACATACACACACACACATACACACACATACACACATACAGACTTTTTCCGATCTCGACGAACTGAGTCGAATGGGATATGACACTCGGCCCTCCGGGCCAGGATTAGGTTGACGTTTTACAGAGTGATTGCATAACCTTTCTATACGAGAAAGGCAAAAATGTGCCAAAATCCAAAAAAGTGAATTGTCGTCAAATTTTTTTTCGAGTTTGCATCAAAGCTCGACGTTTCATACACCTTGAAGACATTTAGCATCAAAAATAAAAATTCTATTTTTAATTTTTCCTATAGTTTATATGAGAAATTTCTGTGTGGCCGCACTCTAAAACCCGTAATTCCGGAACCAGAATTCCGATCGATCCAAAATTCAATAGCAGCCGATGGGAAGGTTGCATCTTTCATT
>NC_080672.1:193091626-193096626 GCF_030247195.1 Topomyia yanbarensis | reverse complement strand
TCATTTGAGACTAAGTTTGGGCAAATCGGTCCAGCCATCTCTGCGAAAAATGAGTGACATTATTTGACACATACACACATACATACACACACATACAGACTTTTTCCGATCTCGATGAACTGAGTCGAATGGGATATGACACTCGGCCCTCCGGGCCGGGATTAGGTTGACGTTTTTCAGAGTGATTGCATAACCTTTCTATACGAGAAAGGCAAAAATGTGCCAAAATCCAAAAAAGTGAATTGTCGTCAAATTTTTTTTCGAGTTTGCATCAAAGCTCGACGTTTCATGCACCTTGAAGACATTTAGCATCAAAAATAAAAATTCTATTTTTAATTTTTCCTATAGTTTATATGAGAAATTTCTGTGTGGCCGCACTCTAAAACCCGTAATTCCGGAACCAGAATTCCGATCGATCCAAAATTCAATAGCAGCCGATGGGAAGGTTGCATCTTTCATTTGAGACTAAGTTTGGGCAAATCGGTCCAGCCATCTCTGAGAAAAATGAGTGACATTATTTGACACATACGCACATACATACACACACACACATACACACACATACACACATACAGACTTTTTCCGATCTCGACGAACTGAGTCGAATGGGATATGACACTCGGCCCTCCGGGCCAGGATTAGGTTGACGTTTTTCAGAGTGATTGCATAACCTTTCTATACGAGAAAGGCAAAAATGTGCCAAAATCCAAAAAAGTGAATTGTCGTCAAATTTTTTTTCGAGTTTGCATCAAAGCTCGACGTTTCATGCACCTTGAAGACATTTAGCATCAAAAATAAAAATTCTATTTTTAATTTTTCCTATAGTTTATATGAGAAATTTCTGTGTGGCCGCACTCTAAAACCCGTAATTCCTGAACCAGAATTCCGATCGATCCAAAATTCAATAGCAGCCGATGGGAAGGTTGCATCTTTCATTTGCGACTAAGTTTGGGCAAAACGGCCCAGCCATCTCTGAGAAAAATGAGTGATATTATTTGACACATACGCACATACATACATACACACACATACACACACATACACACACATACATACACACACATACATACACACATACATACATACATACACACACACATGCAGACTTTTTCCGATCTCGACGAACAGAGTCGAGTGGGATATGACACTCGGCCCTCCGGGCCGGCATTAGGTTGACGTTTTTCAGAGTGATTGCATAACCTTTCTATACGAGAAAGGCAAAAATGTGCCAAAATCCAAAAAAGTGAATTGTCGTCAAATTTTTTTTCGAGTTTGCATCAAAGCTCGACGTTTCATGCACCTTGAAGACATTTAGCATCAAAAATAAAAATTCTATTTTTAATTTTTCCTATAGTTTATATGAGAAATTTCTGTGTGGCCCCACTCTTAAACCCGTAATTCCGGAACCAGAATTCCGATCGATCCAAAATTCAATAGCAGCCGATGGGAAGGTTGCATCTTTCATTTGAGACTAAGTTTGGGCAAATCGGTCCAGCCATCTCTGAGAAAAATGAGTGATATTATTTGACACATACGCACATACACACACACACACATACACACACATACAGACTTTTTCCGATCTCGACGAACTGAGTCGAATGGGATATGACACTCGGCCCTCCGGGCCAGGATTAGGTTGACGTTTTTCAGAGTGATTGCATAACCTTTCTATATGAGAAAGGCAAAAATGTGCCAAAATCCAAAAAAGTGAATAGTCGTCAATTTTTTTTCGAGTTTGCATCAAAGCTCGACGTTTCATGCACCTTGAACACATTTAGCATCAAAAATAAAAATTCTATTTTTAATTTTTCCTATAGTTTATATGAGAAATTTCTGTGTGGCCGCACTCTTAAACCCGTAATTCCGGAACCAGAATTCCGATCGATCCAAAATTCAATAGCAGCCGATGGGAAGGTTGCATCTTTCATTTGAGACTAAGTTTGGGCAAATCGGTCCAGCCATTTCTGAGAAAAATGAGTGACATTATTTGACACATACACACATACATACACACACATACACACATACACATACATACACACATACAGACTTTTTCCGATCTCGACGAACTGAGTCGAATGGGATAGGACACTCGGCCCTCCGGGCCGGGATTAGGTTGACGTTTTTCAGAGTGATTGCATAACCTTTCTATATGAGAAAGGCAAAAATGTGCCAAAATCCAAAAAAGTGAATAGTCGTCAAATTTTTTTTCAAGTTTGCATCAAATCTCGACGTTTCATGCACCTTGAAGTCATTTAGCATCAAAAATAAAAATTCTATTTTTAATTTTTCCTATAGTTTATATGAGAAATTTCTGTGTGGCCGCACTCTTAAACCCGTAATTCCGGAACCAGAATTCCGATCGATCCAAAATTCAATAGCAGCCGATGGGAAGGTTTCGCCTTTCATTCGAGACTATGTTTGGGCAAATTGGTCCAGCCATCTCTGAGAAAAATGAGTGACATTATTTGACACATACGCACATACATACACACACATACACACACATACACACACATACACACACATACACACACATACACACATACATACACACACATACATACACACACATACATACACACATACACACACATACAGACTTTTTCCGATCTCGACGAACTAAGTCGAATGGGATATGACACTCGGCCCTCCGGGCCGGGATTAGGTTGACGTTTTTCAGAGTGATTGCATAACCTTTCTATATGAGAAAGGCAAAAATGTGCCAAAATCCAAAAAAGTGAATAGTCGTCAATTTTTTTTTCGAGTTTGCATCAAAGCTCGACGTTTCATGCACCTTGAAGACATTTAGTATCAAAAATAAAAATTCTATTTTTAATTTTTCCTATAGTTTATATGTGAAATTTCTGTGTGGCCGCACTCTTAAACCCGTAATTCCGGAACCAGAATTCCGATCGATCCAAAATTCAATAGCAGCCGATGGGAAGGTTGCACCTTTCATTTGAGACTAAGTTTGGGCAAATCGGTCCAGCCATCTCTGAGAAAAATGAGTGACATTATTTGACACATACGCACATACATACACACACACATACACACACACATACACACATACAGACTTTTTCCGATCTCGACGAACTGAGTCGAATGGGATATGACACTCGGCCCTCCGGGCCGGGATTAGGTTGCCGTTTTTCAGAGTGATTGCATAACCTTTCTATATGAGAAAGGCAAAAATGTGCCAAAATCCAAAAAAGTGAATAGTCGTCAAATTTTTTTTCGAGTTTTCATCAAAGCTCGACGTTTTATGCACCTTGAACACATTTAGCATCAAAAATAAAAATTCTATTTTTAATTTTTCCTATAGTTTATATGAGAAATTTCTGTGTGGCCGCACTCTTAAATCCGTAATTCCGGAACCAGAATTCCGATCGATCCAAAATTCAATAGCAGCCGATGGGAAGGTTGCACCTTTCATTTGAGACTAAGTTTGGGCAAATAAGTCCAGCCATCTCTGAGAAAAATGAGTGACATTATTTGACACATACGCACACACACATACACACACATAGACACACATACACACACAAGCATACACACACATACAGACTTTTTCCGATCTCGACGAACTGAGTCGAATGGGATATGACACTCGGCCCTCCGGGTCAGGATTAGGTTGACGTTTTTCAGAGTGATTTCTATATGAGAAAGGCAAAAATGTGCCAAAATCCAAAAAAGTGAAAAACGTCAATTTTTTTTTCGAGTTTGCATCAAAGCTCGACGTTTCATGCACCTTGAAGACATTTAGCATCAAAAATAAAAATTCTATTTTTAATTTTTCCTATAGTTTATATGAGAAATTTCTGTGCGGCCGCACTCTTAAACCCGTAATTCCGGAACCAGAATTCCGATCGATCCAAAATTCAATAGCAGCCGATGGGAAGGTTGCACCTTTCATTTGAGACTAAGTTTGGGCAAATCGGTCCAGCCATCTCTGAGAAAAATGAGTGACATTATTTGACACATACGCACATACATAAACACACATACACACACATACACACAAACATACACACATACAGACTTTTTCCGATCTCGATGAACTGAGTCGAATGGGATATGACACTCGGCCCTCCGGGCCAGGATTACGTTGACGTTTTTCAGAGTGATTTCTATATGAGAAAGGCAAAAATGTGCCAAAATCCAAAAAAGTGAAAAACGTCAATTTTTTTTTTCGAGTTTGCATCAAAGCTCGACGTTTCATGCACCTTGAAGACATTTAGCATCAAAAATAAAAATTCTATTTTTAATTTTTCCTATAGTTTATATGAGAAATTTCTGTGTGGCCGCACTCTTAAACCCGTAATTCCGGGACCAGAATTCCGATCGATCCAAAATTCAATAGCAGCCGATGGGAAGGTTGCACCTTTCATTTGAGACTAAGTTTGGGCAAATCGGTCCAGCCATCTCTGCGAAAAATGAGTGACATTATTTGACACATACACACATACATACACACACACATACAGACTTTTACCGATCTCGACGAACTGAGTCGAATGGGATATGACACTCGGCCTTCCGGGCCGGGATTAGGTTGACGTTTTTCAGAGTGATTGCATAACCTTTCTATACGAGAAAGGCAAAAATGTGCCAAAATCCAAAAAAATGAATTGTCGTCAAATTTTTTTTCGAGTTTGCATCAAAGCTCGACGTTTCATGCACCTTGAAGACATTTAGCATCAAAAATAAAAATTCTATTTTTAATTTTCCTATAGTTTATATGAGAAATTTCTGTGTGGCCGCACTCTTAAACCCGTAATTCCGGAACCAAAATTCCGATCGATCCAAAATTCAATAGCAGCCAATGGGAAGGTTGCACCTTTCATTTGCGACTAAGTTTGGGCAAAACGGTCCAGCCATCTCTGAGAAAAATGAGTGATATTAGTTGACACATACGCACATACATACATACACACACATACACACACATACACACACATACATACACACACATACATACACACACATACATA